>NW_026697150.1:0-48595 GCF_030435755.1 Ochotona princeps | reverse complement strand
GAACACACTACGTATCACTAGAACACATGAAAACTTTCCCAAAATATTAAAAGTAGCGACGGAGGACACCGGCACGCCCAAACCGTCGACATATGAGGGCATGCATCGAGCCTTCGTTATACCTATGCTGGACAATATCGACGAAAGAAAAAGGAGGCCAGTGATACAGCTTCATGCTTCAGACAAATTCTGCCTTTCGCACCCGAGTGCATTAGCGCTCGGAATTTCACGGACGGAGTGACGATGGGCAAAGCCTCCAGGGACAGAACTGTGTTCGACCTGGGGATGGTTTCATGTGTCACCTGCCCCGGATCAGAGTTGACCACTGAAGTGTAGTAGGCGCGGTCCTGAATCCACTACCTGCTTGACCTTTGGATTGTCTTGCATTCGCCTCCAGGGGACGAGCTGACGTACTCGACAAACTCGTCGATGAAGCCTTGACGTTGCTGCCTCCAGAAGTGGCAGGGAGAAAGCTATCGACACCGAAAGACTGAACAGATTCCAGCATAAATGCACGATGTAAAGGCGTTATGCTCTAAAGAGTTGCCACACGCGTACACAGCTGGCGTGACGGTGCCGACAATATCGCACAACACATCTTTTTCCACCCAGACAGCGCCTTTTTGCCTTTTCAGAAGCCGTGTCCGTTTCTGCTTATTTACCCGGGTTCTACATATGCGTTGCGCAAGCGTGTCGCTGTAATTTGTAAAAGTAGAAAAAAGAAAAGACGTCGGGGTCTGCGCTGCGATCCTGTCTTATTGGGCCTTGCAGAGGAAGATGAGCCTGACGGAAGTGCCTGAGCGCTAAAGGTCGGTGCTATGGTCTGAAACATGTTCACAAATTTAAAAATGACATTTCTGGCTGCCCAGCTCCGACGACGCGGAATGCGACTGAGCCGTGACTCTATCTTACGTGATTCCCGAATGAATTTTTCAAGGGCCTGGGTGCAGATGCCGCTCCTGAACCCAGGAACGGTTCTTGACTGTGTCACTGGTCTCGCATACTCCAGCCACCTCCAGTTGACACGGGGATTTCGAGCTCTGCAAAGCCATTGAAGCCTTCAGGGATTACGTGCCTGCCCTACCCAGCAGGCAATGATCACACTGCAACAACAGTGGAGGGAAGACGTATGTGGCCGAGAAAATCGAAGAATTAAAGAGACGTACCCCGTCGGGAACATATTGCTGTGGTTTGAATGCTGACGTCGACAGTTCATGTGATTCAGCGCCGGCAGAGTGCAGTTGTATGAAATCCAAAGAGCAGTATTAATTAGGGCCCGCCTTAGGCAGAACGGAGGCGAGATTGGCGGAGCCTTACTATGCGCCGTAAGTGCGCACTGTGTTGTGGGCCACGCACTATTTATATGTATTTTCAGGAGCACATCTTGTGGGTATGCAGGGAGTGTTTAAGTACAGCACACCTCGAGTTCGGCACGCCGCGCTGCCGGTCGATGGGAGCGACACACTCGTCTTTGGCGATCGCCAGCCAGCTGGGCAGGCGGTACTTGCCGGCAAACTCGCTGCTAGGTTGTCGACGGCCGCTGGTGAAAGGAGAGACTGCCTATGTTGTAAAACAGGAGGGCATTGACAACAGGGAGTGGTGCCGTAGCCCCTTTTTGACTGTCCTATAATTCCTTGCTATGCGTTGAATATATCACGGTAAACTTGACTCCCGTAGGACAGAGGAATCAGATCATGGAAGAGCGGCAGGATTTCTTCAAGCAGACTGATTTCCTCTCAGTGCTTGAGGACCCGCTGTTACAGGTTCTGCTTGGTCGTTCATCCGTATTCTGGCCGAGCCTGCTGAGTGCCGTTGCAAGATGATCAGGTACTCGAGGGAAAGAAAGGCGGTCATGTACTGCAGCACGCCTTCATCAGAATGATTGCGTCAAGTGACAGCCTGAGGTCAGGGTATATCGTTTGCTATGGTGGCTCAAAAGTATGCTGGTTCACTTGTCTAAGACATGGTTATGTACAGAAATGTGTAACAAGGAAGACCACATACGTTCCTGCATGCGGTGGAGCTTCTGCAGAGCCTTAATTCGCCCTTCTATAGAACCTATTTGGCGAGCCCGCAACGAGGAATCATATCTGCAGAATCTGCAGTTTTCATCTGTGCACTAATTCATGCTCTACATCCAGACATGGGCAGCGTAAACAGCACACGCCCCTTCGAAAACGTCGCACGCATCTCGTTGTTCTTGGCTTTCTGATCTCTGCAGGCTCCGAGTCTTTTTCATGGGCGATGCGGGTCGAGCGGACTGCACTGTGAGTCAGGCTGTCTCGTGTCGAGTAACGCGTCGACGAATGGAACGGCAAAACATATAAGACGTATAAGCAGAATGTCTTTAAATTGTTGGAACCCACATATGAATACCTGAGGCACACTGCATGTGTGACGAGAAAAGACAGGGCTTGCCACGATTGTTGACCCTCCCCACTGAATTCTTGTCGACGTCGTCTATAGGCATCCGCATAACACACACAGTCGAATATCTCGCTTGCACTGGCCTAATGCTCTGTCACACGAAACATGCGGTCTGCGCGAATCAGAGGCTTGCACCTTCGTATTGTCTGGCTCAGACGACATTGGATGCCTTGTGTTCTGCTCTAATAAGTGGTTCTCAAAGCCACAGTGCAGCTCGCGAACAAGTGCCGTGCGATCACCTTGGAGCATTCTACCGTCGCCTACTGGACATTCATCGCGCGGAGGCATGTGCAAAAGCATACAACTACGACACTGTAGGATCCTATGGCTACCCCGTCAACAGAGGAGGGAGTGGACAGCACAGGATTTACGATTCCTGGTGATAATCGCTTCCGTTCGTTCTGCGGGCGTCACTTGATGTGATAATACTGTCTTTGCCAGGGACATACTAGCGCAAGCCGCTATATGGGCAATTATGGAGAGAGAAGGTCGGAAAATGGTCCGAACGACGTATGTACGCTGATTGAGCGGAACCTAGTGACTGCAGTTCGACGTGAGCCGAGTGATTCTAGAGCTTCCTAGAGTGTATCCTCGAAGGTATGAAGCGCAGTCCTGGACCACGGTTCACGTCTGAAAGCAAATGCACACAGTATCGTGTCTGAGAGGGTGTGCCGCGGCTCGTGTTACATGAACTATGTATACATGGAAATTGTGACTGCAGCAAGAGCTGCACGGACATGAGGAGGCGCTGAGTGGAAACGCATATTTGTCAGTTCCTATCTGTTTCGCTGCAAGCCGAGGAACTTATAGTCTGTTTCGAAGAGTATCTACAACATTAAGGCGGGTCCCCATGGATGGTATGAAAAAACTTCAGCAGTCTGTCTACGGTCTACTTTTTAGGAAGCACAGTAGGAAAATCTTTCACTCTAGGAGAGCAGGTGTCATAGAGGAGGGACGTACAATACCTGCATTTCTGTGTTATTAAGACGGAGGGAATATGAGAGCAGTGCTGTGACGCGCATTTCCTGGATCACGCAAGACAAACCAACCCTGACGGACTTGGCACGAAAGCCAGTTTTTCGAAACTGCAGTGGAGTGCACTAACTGTACTTGGAGTACTCTGATACCGTGTTTGTCGGATTTTTATGGCGGAGTTCCTCATAGACACGCGTTTATGCTGACCTCGCCACTTCAACAGGGTAGAATCCGAATGCCCAGAAAATGATGAAAAATTCCTCATGCTCGTCAATTGCAAGACCACACGGTGTGCCTGCAAGAGTTGCAGATAGTTCACTCTCGGAACAGTTGTAGCCTCCGACTGTCGTGTAGTCGAGCTCGAGAACCCCTGCAACATCTGGCGATGCCTAGCGAGCCAACATGGTCTGCTTGAATCTAAAGTCCAGTCAGTTGAGTGTCTCGATGAAGTAATCTTGAATCCTCAGTTTCATGTGCTGCTGCATGCGGTGCTGTTGAGATCATTTTACCATGCGGAGACGCGGCCACTTAGACAAAGACAGTTGCGTGGATTAGCGTAGCCTGTGCTAGCCGTGGCATGCGAGCAAGCTTTCAATGGTCACTTTTACCTCATTTCAATTTTTGACACAAGAATGCTGAAGGCTGCGACGGACACATGGCCCTTAAACTCTGATAGCTCATGTCCTCTCAAGCGCACCCACGTTTCGGTGTATGCGCCAGATAAGTGCCTTACAATTTGACATTACACGAAGCATTAAATTCACGGTCTGGTGAAGCTGCTTGCGTCGAGTGAGTTTCCAGATCCTGGCGGGACTCAGTATGGTAAAGAGTGCCTGCGCCACTCCTTGGCAGCGCCTTGGTAACACTGCGCTGATGGTCTCCTGAGAAGAACTCAGGACTGATTCACGGAAGCTGCCACGAAATTTCCCAGCGTAAATTCTGGCGACGCAGGTGCATTCATCCCTTCGTGCTGCCACACCACTCTAGAACACGGAAGAGCTGGATCATTTTTTGCGGACTGCTCTCGAGACGGTGACACAGGGTGCACCGCCACCAACGGAGCCGGAAGGGTAGCCTTTGGGACAGGAGATTGTTTGGCGTACGTAGTGCTTGCCACCCTTCGTTTTCTCTTCAGCAGTTGCCACAATGGCCACGGGCACTCGGATTCTTCCTGGAGCCCATCGTCCCACTGCTGACATATGTTTTATTGTGCTGCATTTGCTGCTGGGACTATCTTTTTCGATCCGATGTGCTGTCTACAAATGTACACATAAAGCACCTAGGGTTATACGGCTCCATGCATGGGCAGCGTTCCTACTGCGGTTCTGCGAACGAAGTTCCCTTGCATTTAGAGACAAGATACCGCGCTCTACTAATCAGAAAGCCTCCCGTGAAGAAGAGATATGGAATTATCGAGCTTTCTTAGTCTCTCCGTCTGCCTTCCTCGCGGAGAGGCACACGACGCTCGATCTTCTGCATTTGGCATACTTTGTAGGCTCTATAACAGCTAAAAACTCTAGGCTGAGAGCGACTGAAAATAGCGGGGCTTGGCAGGCCGGGTACAGGCCGCCGTTGCTCGAAAGGAGGAGCCTGTTTTATACCCTCGAAAACATTCTGTTGCTTCGACACCCCAAGATCCTTCAGCGTGGATCAGGCATCCTAGCAGCAACTCCCTTGCCACAGCTGGGCTGTTACAAGTCGGTGCGGGTGCTCTAATAGAGCTCGCCGGTACAAGTTCTCTGTTTGTGCAGGAGGCCGACCTTCTTCTGCACACACCGCTAAATTCTAGGTCGCTTAAAGAGTAGGCCGGTCACTGCAGTAAAGCTGGCGCAAGAGTGAGCTTCAAAAAGGGCATCTGGTGTCCTGATAGTGTCGAACAACTCTGCGAACCTATGGACTACTCAGTTAGTCTCAACCTTGGGGAAGTCGGAAAAGGTGGAGCTCACGACTCAAAATGCACTTGAAGGGGTTTTGTTTTCACGCGATGAGAGGGGAGGCTCTCAAAGCAGTGCTCAAGCACATAGCCCGCAAGTGGCATGATGAGCATCAACCTGTACATCTCTGCCTCGAAAGCAGAGACGTATGCAAACCCGCATTGTTCTGTCCGCACTTCGCATCCATTGGCATATGACACCTTTAATCATACGTTGACTAAGGGAAAGCATGCTCTGAACGTGTCCCTATCTTCACAAGGCGTCCCTGTTTGCGTCGTTCTTACAACACTCAGAAAAATGTGAAAGAGCCATCAGACTGGCTATACTATCGTATCATAAGAGCAAAGGGAGCGAAGATACTCCCGCGGTTCTGCTTTACTGAGCATTACGACCACGTGCGGTGTTTGCTCAATGTTGTCGCTGATGTAGACCCTTGCACTGAAAATTTCTCCCTACATTGACGCATTGTGCTGCTGCAAACTTATCTCGCGCCTACAAAGGGCGGCTGGGGCAAGAGCAGCTCTCGCACATCGTGTATCATCGTGCACGGGCTGAAATTCCTGTAAAGTTCATAGAGCCGTTTTTTGCCTCCGTCGCATCGTCGGTGCCGGTAATGCCGTGGGTGGGTGGCACACAGCAATATAACATGGTGGATGTACCAGATACTTCTCGGCGGCTCTTGGCGCCTACATCTTGGGCTGCTGCGCCACAGATAGAATGACCATATTGACGCGCCTGAAAGCTGAGAGAGCATTCACGCAAGTAGCTACATTATTTACACAGAACGATCAAGTGTCTATCCGTGGAGAAGGTTTTTTTCAGGGGTAGACGGATTGGCGGCTGAAAAAAAGGCGAGCCGATACTGTATTGCTTCCAGTATTCCCGGGTGTGTACAGGCTGAAGGCAGCCGCCTGCCAGCTTTGCGCTGATCGTGTAGTGTATAGTGTATCCTCCCATTTTCGTCGCGACCAACAATTTTTCGCTAAACTGGACAGTCAGACTATGTCGGCACTAGGCAGCCTCTGTGCTTAGTTCTTGCTGCGGAAGTTGTGTTCAGTTCTTTCAGTGGATATCAGTACGTTAGGTATTCTTTAAGATCATCTACCCCTATTCTATCCCGCGATGACGCTTTTTGCGAGAAGCGCTGCGGCATCGCGGGGCGAGGGGGCCGGATACACATGCATTGAAATAGTCACAGGAAAGTGGGGAGGACTCGTGCCGCGCTGACAGTCTCTCATTACTGCTTTTCAGCTGCCTCGCCTTGTTGAATGGATAGCGCTCGGTTTTCACCACGAGGCTGTCCCCTTTTGCTGCTTGCGGTCGACAGAGATCAGCCTGCAAGCGTGAAGCAAAGCATGGGCGGCGGGTGGTGTAGTGGACCCTCAGGTG
The DNA here is from genome assembly GCF_030435755.1 of Ochotona princeps. NCBI lineage: Eukaryota > Metazoa > Chordata > Mammalia > Lagomorpha > Ochotonidae > Ochotona > Ochotona princeps. The sequence continues at coordinate 41,870 of NW_026697150.1, read as the reverse complement.
CTGGCGATGCGTTTCGTGAAGGGTGCACCATTTGGTCGCCCCGTGCTCCTGTAAAGCTGACGCGCAGGAGCGGATCACCGTACGGCAATTCACACGTGGAAAAGCATACAAGACACAGCTTATGGGCATGAATTGCATGCGAAACCGATACTGCCTTCGAAGGAGAGACGCAACATCTCCTTGTGGGGCAAACGAAGAGTGCGTTAGACAGACGCAAGTTGATCTACACGCACGCGAGTGCAAAATAAATGTACGTCTATCCTCCCATGCCGCCAGTGCGTGTGAAAATTCCTCAATAATATGTGTTCTCATCGTGGTGAGCTGACACCTCTTTCAGAGCCTCTCTGTGCCGCTGGGTTCAAAACTGAATAAACATGTTACGCAGCAACTGGTGAGAGGTGAACCGTGCCCGTCGCATACACGCAGCGCTTTGCGTAAGCGCATATATATTTGACAGCGCACTTCACTGACACCTCATTCTGCAGTCAATTATACTGATATACGGAGTGTGTATTGCACTCTTTGGATGCAGTTGCATGTCCTGATTGCCCCGCTGCAGTCACTGGTCGTGAAAGCTGGTCTTTAGAAGGGAGTATATCCATAGTTATTATACCTATCTACTAAACACCCTGCCGAGGTTTCCAGATTTACACATCATGCAGCGTTTGGGGGCAAACAAGGTTTGTCTCTGTCACGGCAGTCCCTCTACCACATGGTTAATTTCGAAGGTGCAGAACGCGGTCCCAAGGTGGCTCATCAGCCTGTAGAAAGTAAAAGGTATTCCATTCTGCATCCTGCGGTGTTTCCTGGCGTTGCGCGGCGCAGCTGTGAAGCAACATTAATATAGTTAGAGATTTAGGTAAAGGTTATGAACGCTCGCTCAAAGACTACAAAAGAAGCCCGAAGACGTGAGCTCAGAAAGCACACCCAGATTTCATGAACGATCGTTGGGGAACTGAAGCGAATCTATCGTAAGTATTGTGTCACTCAGGACACAGCAGCGATGCCTGCCAGCACCGTGTGCTCGGAAGCTATGAGCATATCTTCTTCTCTTTCACGCGCATGCTCCTGTCGCTGAAACAGACTCCATGCATACAAATAGATCACCCAATGATATCCGCTTGAAGGGGGCCGTGTCTTCTGCATCTCGCAGTGCCATGATATTGCAAATTGTCTCGTGCAATACGAACGATGGCGGGTGTGCAACTTGAACATCCGCCACCGCTGCGCTCCACGACAACTCAAAAGCAAAACTACGGTAGAGCCCTTCGTTTGCTGCACGGCCATGATAGCAGCTATCGCGAGGCTTCATAAAGTACTACTGCTAACAAATGCATTCTTAAAATAGTTGATTCAGTCTGCTGTGCCCCTTTGTGCATACGTAATCGCTCAAAGTCAGTTCGTTTTTTCATGCACAGCATGCTGTAAGGAATAAGGTGTGCTGCTCGTTTTTTGGATTATTTGCGTGGGCTCGAGGCCGACCCCACGAATGTACGAAGCTCCTCACTAAGCAGGTGGGGCCTCTAGCAAGCGGCACTGTGTGGATGGGTTTATCCAACCGTCATGGCCTGCTGTGATCTCGACAGAGGAACAGAGCGGAGAACAACTTACAGCAATACTTCCATCGCCCGATGCACCGCAGCAAGGGGGCGTTTACACTCACGCAACATGACAAGGCTGAAAGAGCAATCAATACTCGCCTGCCTGCGTTCCTGCTCAGGGGATGAGTACCGCCGCGATTTGCGGGCTGTTAGGCTGGAAGCTTGCGTTGCTGTGCTTGACTACAAGCAACGGAGAGATCAGTCTGGACAATGCTGTTTACATTGTAGCATTGGCTTTGCACCTCTCTACGGAACCAGCGCCGCAAGCAGATGCCGATGTCATAGAATCGTAGGAAGTCAGTGTTTAGTAGCGTGGGAAAGACTCGCGTTAGGCGTTGGCTGCCGCACCACACATTAATCAGGTACTCTTCCAATCATATACTGCCCGCCAAAGGGGTGAGAAATTGTTGTCTAGCAGCACGCCTAGAAATGTCGTATACTTTTTCGGTACAAGTTTCATCACCGCGCAGCACACGGCTTTTTCAGGCTGAAAGTATATCAACTGTTGGCCCACGTGCCACTGCTTCTCCTTTGCAGTTCAGGACCATCTACACCTACATGATGACAGGTCATATATGGCGTGCGCAGCTGGTTCATAGTTGGGCTAACGGTCCCACTCAGCTGGTAACCACATATCAGTCTCGCGCTCGTGACACGTCGGGGTGGCGAAGCTACGGCGCTGGTTCATTACGTGTTGGAGTATATACGGGACGCGATCACTTTTGTTGGCGGTCCCATGGAGAATATGCACTGAATTGTGGAACAGATTGCAATAGTGCTTTCGTTCAGTCTTCTCTGGGTACATACGTCCTCTAGACTGATGAAAATCGTGAACTTCAAAGTGTACTAGAAGACGTGTTTATTTCACAGAAATGGTCCACACCTGCATTAAGTGCGTACAAATGATACTAATGCGCAGCAGAGACCGTCTTTCTTCCCGCTTCTATGCTTCCAGCGACTCCGCTTCCACCAGACAGGCACACAGTGCTGGTTAGGTTGGACTGTAGATTCTGAATATTCGGATGTAAAAACTCCGCAATGGCCTAAATTAATGTCAGAGGATCGACCTGAAATGCGTATTCATAGAGACATCAAATGCTCTCCAGCCTCATGAGGCTCCCTGAGCAAGCATGCTTCACGCATCTTTGATCGGGTTTCAGATTATTGATGCAGTTCACTCTCCCAGAGTAGATTTGGACCGTAATGGCGAATGCTTCAACGTCAATTATCGGCATGTACTGCAAGGCACCTTAGTGCCCTATATAATTATCTCAGGACGACGCTTACGCAGTAGCCCTCTGCCTAATTATATACACTAATCGCAGCTGGCTATGCAAACCCGCATGCATGTCGAAGATGATATACAGAATGTGCACTTTGGCTGGGCCGCTCACAAGACTCATGCACTCGATTGTGTGTTTTTTGACGGGGCTCAAGGAGGCCGGGATCCTACACGGAGATACTGTGATGTGTGAAGGCATACAGGCTGATGGAAGGCGCATTACAGCTCTAATGCAACTATCTGTGGTAAACCGCTGAAGCCAGGTAGAGGCGCGGGGGACGTTGCTCCGGTTGATGGGAAGCAGACAGCTGTAGTGTATGTCGTTCATCCTGTTGGTAGATTCCAGTGAAATCCCTGTGAAGTGTTCCTCTTCTCATTAACTACTCCTTTTCGAGCGTAAATACTTCAAACGAGAATGACGGAAAGCGTTTGCAACTCACAGCATCTGGTGAGCAACCATATACGGCCAGCAATCCAGTAGATGGTGGGTACTGGCGCCAGAGCGGGCCTCAGGGCGTTGCAGACCTTTACAGCACGCCATCACACAGCTCAATGACCGTCTTGAACAACATAGGAGAGCTTTGCACACCACTGTGATTAATTGGCTGCGTCGACTGCAGAATTATCAGCGTGAGCTGAGTGGCTAAAAAAGTGTACCATTACCTGATGCACCATTTTCTGTGGGTTCTTCCATCGTACAGAGACTGGACACGAGCTCCAGTCAGATGCAGTATCCCATCACGCATGCTGTGCTGTCTAGAGAGACCTCAAAAAGCGGCCTTCGATGATGGTTCTGGATGAACGTTCAAGGGCCGAACACAAAAGATAAACCCGGTGAGCAGATAGAGTGACGTATGCATTTCATGGCACGCGATAGTCTTACAGCAGTAATTGTATTGTGTTCGAGAGAGCGCTATGATTGTTGCTCTCTATCACAGAAAGGTAAACGCAACAAAACGAGTAGCGTTCATAAATTTGAGGGACGATACGGATAGCATTGCGCTTTGTATCCATGCACAGGCGTTGGGTCAACAAGGCAGGTGGTGCAGTGTACACATCACCATCATCAATTCGTGAACTGCATATGATAATCGTGACATTCAACTGCCTCCTATTTACCGTCGGAGGCCCAATTCCCCTGAACACCACTGGCTCACAGGCTTACCTTGCGTGAAAAGAATCATTATACTGCTTTTGCGAGTGCATCTTGAACAGTGTCGCACGTTCTGCTTGAATACCCTTCCGGCGTCCACGTGGGAGATACCTACGCTGTTCCATGTCTTCATGAAGACTGTTGACCTGCCAGACTTCCGTAGTGCTTCGGCGTGCTCGACGCCATACGCCTGTGGAAGCACGTAGAGGCACGGACCCTATTATTGTATAGATACTCACCTGATTAAGGAGTGCTAGTGAGGTTGACTACTTAGAATGCCAGTTCGAGCTTCAGGTGTAGAAAAAGCGTCTTCCGCATACCTTGGTTCACCGTATACAAGCTCACAAGCAGGCAATACGAAGGCCTCGGTCCCAACGTCCAAGTCCGCGAGTAGCAGGCTGTGCGCGGCTACAAGCTTTGACTGTCCAGCTTACAGATAGACTGCAGGGGCCCCGATTGCAAACATCAGTAGTCTAAATGAGTTGACAATGGGAAATATCTACGCCTCGCAGCGGTTTCTCTTAGACGTGGGTGCCAGCTTGAAGCAGTAGGTGCGGCGCTGCAACCGCGGCGGGGTATACGGTGCCAGCTGCTCTAATGGGTTTCGCCGGCTGCTCCTCCTTTCTGTATCACGCGGCTGTCCACGACGTTTCTGGTTGAATCTTATATGTTGGAGGATTCTCAAACAACATAAACACTCGGCAGTGACGTGTGGACTGCTGATAATGTGGAACTATGTAACGTACGTGCAGGATGAGCGAGCGTTCGACTCTGAAAAGAAGCAGGGGGCCGAGTTCAGATGAGCAGAAGGCGCATCGTGGGCTGGAAGCGCTCGGTGAGCCTCTGACGGCGTCTCACAAAGGGAATGCGTCACTTTCTGCCGTGGTGCAGCTTCCGTAGAGAGGCAATGATTTTGTCTAAAGATGCAAAGAAATTCACTGCTATTTTCTCTGATGTTAAAAACAGTTTCTACGAGTTCGACTGCATTTTGGTTCTCTGGCACTAATACACCGCCGCGAATGCTCCGTGGTCAGACAGAGGTAAGAGATCATTCGTATTTGTTGCCTCCATGACTGCTGGTGCCACAAGGGGGTTCACGTTGCTGTTAAATGTTTTTCTGCGTGTACTGCTGGACACAAAACTACTGGCAGTAGCAAAGAGTCTCAAAGAGAGAACCGGTGTAGCGGGGGTCTTATCACGTTGTCTCTGGAGAGCGCCCAGGCAGATATTACCCCTTTAGTTGCTGCAGCTATGCACCGCCTTACTGTCTACCAGTCCACACGATGGAGCGTCCCTGATAAAAGGACAGCCACGCTGCGGAAATAGTTGGGTATTGCCAGTTCCTCACCTGTGCCGAACTGTCGAGGGCTTCAGACGACAGATTCTAGAAAAAGTGTGAGATTGCTATCAACAGCACAGTGCTATGTTACATCGCACAGTGTAAGGTTGTAAAGCTGCACTGGTCGTGTGCAGTTCGTCAACGGAAACTACGACACAGAAAAGAGCTTCTTGATCGCTAATACGTCAGGAGATATGCGAATGATTAGTACGGCTCGCACTCACAAATGAACGGAGTAGCAAAATTTGAACGCGCTTCACAGAGGGGCGGCGGCAGAGTTGATACTTACGCAGTAGTGATGCGGTCACTCAACTAGAAAAGAAAGGCTACAATTCTCCTGAGGTTGGCAGTTTGCCTCAAGCATTTGGCTCGAATGCACAAGCAAGTCAATAGCAGTAGCATACATCGCCCGCTGTTCTACAACGTGACACGCGGCCACACCAGTTTTCTTACCATGATTCAAATATGCTCCTAAATGCTTACCATGAATGAATGTGGCCCTTTAAGATTGACGCATTTTCGCCGTCTAGCAAGCACTCAGATATTAAGAACAGCCATAAAAGCGAAAGATCTGCTACTGTACGCCCAAGAATCTTCTTTCGTGACAGCCATTTCTGTGCAATGATTCTAGAGCCCGCAGTCCTATCTGCTGCCGTCCTCCGGGTTTGACTCGTATTAGGCTTCAACAAGGGTTGTACAGAAAAACGTGATGAGGCGATACGCCTTTGATCAGTCATTCAATGACATCGTGGTTCTTCGTGCGCCTGGCACCGAGGAAGGCCCACATCACATAAGATCTATAGAGTGGATAGTGCGCGGCTTCTTAGTGCATCTCACACAAGGAGCCGTCTCCACATGTCGCCGTAATCTTTTTCGAGAGTTCTACTTCTCACTTCATCGAGTGCGTTGATGGCTGGTTAACGCAGAGAGCCACTCATTCGTCAAGATACAAGTCACCTGTGCTCACCGGATTCTGGCGAGGTGCTTGAAACAAATTTATTGCAGCTATTTAGTCGCCTTGCAGAATGTGTGTTCTACCCAGTATAATGTGGCCGTCAGTGAGATGATTACTGTACCTCGCCACGACTGCGCCTCTAAATTATTTCCTTGTCGCTCAGGACAGATGCATTCCCGCTGTGAGATTCACAAGACGTCCGTGTGTCGTCTCTGAGAGAACGCTGGCTCGCAGATCTTGATATACCCCTATAAGAGCGTCAATTCAGCGAAAGGACCATAACCAACTCAAGCAACGTCGCTGCAGTCTTCTCTGCGTCATTTACAGTCCGGAAACAGAAATAGCCACAATCAGTCGACTTTCCCACTGTGCCGTAGTAAGGGGCCGGACGCGTTCAGTGTGGAAACCGGTAAGGCCTTACTACTAAAGCACTTGATGTAGTGTAAAGGCATGTCGAATTCGCCTTAAATAAGAAATGTATCATCTGCACAGCTTACAGAGGGAGTGGCTTGCACGTGCATCCAAAGACGACGAAGCGTGCCTCTCATGCGTTCTGCATCGGCACACAGCGAGTAGGTCAAGAAAAATTTTCTCCTCCGTCATAGTGTAGGTGTGGTTCTGCTTCTTAGTGACCCTTGGCGTTCCAGCCATGCCTTCTAAAGGTTCTACCTGCAGAGACCACAGATTATATATATATATAATATACAGTGTGGCTGAAGTGAGCGAGGGATAGCCGAGTAGTTCCAAAAGGCAGCGGTTAAAGAACGGGATTGTTACATTTGCCTGGAGATCAGTAGTGTGAACATGGTTCTCGCGTTCGCGTAAAGAAATGGTCCGACCTGCACCACTGCGCATGCGCATTTGCCATCCTGAGCCGTGTCAGGAGACGTATGAGCGTGCCGCTATCAGGCCAGTCCGCCATGAAAGAGACGCAGCAAAACCGCCTTGAAACTCTACAGCATTCTTCAGCAGGCGCACAAAACGCTATCTATGAAACTGGGTGCTTCATCACCTGTTAGCTACTCTGCAGGCCCGCTAGTGAACCAATTACCTCGTGATACAGACAAATGTCTTTGACAATGTGCCAGGGTGTCCAAAGGCTATGTTAAGCATAGCCTATCAGCTGCGTCTTGTCGTGTAAAAGCATGCTGCGCGATATGCCGGAAACAGCCAATCCATGATGTGTATTCAAACACCGAGGGTGATCTACATTTCTCATGAGACAACGTTAAGACGCGTTACTCAAGACATTTGGGAGCTCCCTACCTGTCTCGCAACATTCTTAATGCTATCTTATTCAAGCGTCAAGCTGATGTTCACATCCTGTGGGTGAGTCTTAGGGACCATAGAGCCGTACGTCTTCACCAAGCTCCACATAATGGATCGTACGAAGCACTAATTACGACATTCCATTTGTTTTGAGTGATAACGGGTGGCGCAGCTGTAACATTTGGGTGCGTAGGAAGGAACGAGACTTGTACGGCAGATATGCAGCGTATCTGATAGACATTGCTTCACAAATCCTGCTGCGCGAGATATGAGTATTGAGTAAACAATATGGCCTTCCGCGAGGTATTTACCTAAGACATAGCCAGATAGCAGGCAAGAACGCAATGCTGCGCTCCTGCAGAAGTTTGGTATAGCAGTAATGTGGCATTCGAGGAGCGAGGTGCTTTAGTGCTTGCGTCGTGCTGGTAGCGGCGTCGGAGGCGACATCAGTGGCCTGAATCTGATGCTGTCGTTCCTCACAGAAACTGTATATTTGTCGTGGCCGCACGGCCTGCAGAATTACATAGGCAGCATGAACGGGATTTTGTAAGCAATGCCAGGGGGGCATCACTGATGGCTACACATTGGTGTCACGACTCACCTCTCGCCACTTATCAGAAAGTGCATGATCCTGCAGCCACAGATCCGCCGGTTTTATCAGCGGCTTCTAGAGGCGTCACCCGCTGCCAGATACTACTAGTGCGCATCAGCGCCAGCTACTCAGAACCGAGCAAGGGACGAATAATGTTCTTGTTGATAAGTCTGCTTCGAGTACGACCTCGGATTTTCGAGTGGCAATAACGGAAACGTTTCAAGCACAGATAAGTGTACTATATTTTGGTTTGCGTGCTTCATACGCTTATGTGACGGAAATTGAGGTTATGAGCCGTGTTCTTGAGAGAAGAGCTGGTACGGCTAGCGGCGTCCTTCAAGTCGAAGCGCGCATTTAACTATCGAAAACTACCCTCTCCCACATGTTTCCTCCTTTCCAAGCCTGTCACGTGTGGGCTTAAAATGCCAATTCATGCATGTGGCGCAGTCCGTGCGCTCTGGTGTCTATCTCACCGCGACGCAGGCAAGGTGTTTCTTTTGGTGAAGCTTTCCCAGACTATGCGGCACTCCATTGGGAGCCACGCCACCCGTTGCTGCGCCTTTACGCGACGCACTAACGCAATATATGTGCGGTCCGATACCGTTAGCGCTCGAACGTGTACAACCTGATGCTATCACCCTGTAAAAAAGGATGCTGTCGTCACATCCACCTTAGATGTTTTGATTAGACACGGCAAGGCGCGGCATATCTCACGAGGCTATCGCGGTCACACTCTCCAGGCTACGGAAGCACAACACACAAGCCGAGTGTTCTTTGATGCCGGACTGTTAGCTGCAACGGTGTAGCCCCAGGAGCCATCCCGGACAGTCATCCACATGTTTTAGCTGCTCCACGAATGATTTGTATACGTCTCGCTTGTACGATTATACACTGTACTGGCTAGATTTGTGGATGTCTGGAGATCTAAGAAAGATGCGGGTGAATCCATGCTCGCTTTTCGCTTTAAAGGTGCGTTTGAGCTGTGTAGAGACCGCCGAATCGTGTTCGACGAGCACTGCGTTTTTTCCAGTCACACGAACACCTGTATTCAACTCCTTCTGGAAGGCAAACCAAGCGTTCACTCTCACGCAAAATAGCCACAGAACGGCTCTGAAACAATTGGAGCACTCCTGTAGAGGGGCGAGGCATAGATAACGTATCTGCAGGAAGAAGTCCATCTGCGCCAGACAATTGTGCCGCCCGACATACGTCATCAAGCACATCCTTTTCCAGCTAGCACAGACGAAAGGTAGCACCCTGTCGGAGTGGAGGGGCGAGATAGTTTTTGAGATAGGTCATCTGTGGCAGCACAAACTGCCACTGATAGCAAGCATCGATGAATAAGCGCTTGGCAAGATACAGGAGACCGCCTTCTCTTTGAAAACTACTGCATGTCTAAACGCATACGACTGACAGGGAGCGACCGCCGTTGTTGATGTGCAACCACACTGGTGGTGCCGACGGTCACACGATCTATTTTGTTGCAGCGAGGAAAAGACAGTTGTAGGCTCCTAAGAGCGTCATTCTAAGAGTGGGAAAAGCAACGCCGCAGTTTCCGTCCGTCTCCGTTAACCTTCGTCTGGCATTTTTGGTTCCTCACGCTGGAATCCGGAAAAGCTTCTGTGTGCTTGAAAATTTATTCTAGCGCTACAATGGCACGCCTGCTGCTCCGCTGTGAGATCTTGGGGCAGGAGAGCACAGCAACGTCTGCTACAGTCCCCCCATGTACTTGCGTTCCTGTACAGCTGAGACAAGTGTGGCCAATCTCCAGATTCCCAGGGGCTAACTACGATTCTTACCACGGATACAGAGCCGCGTTTGTCCCGTGAAATAGACGTATACAGGGCATACACAGTACCTTTGAGAAGGGTAGGAGACAATCTGCAATCCCATACGTCTGAGAGCTGCGTATCAGAGTACGCCGCCACGTGCTGGCTTGTCGGAGTAAACCGCGTCGTACGTCCTTCGCCTCCCTCATGTATGTCTTCTCCTTTTATCGCCCTTTGCAGCAATGTGTCCTCGCGCTGACTGAGTTAAAGCACACGTCTTATTATTGCAAGTTAAGGCAAATGCTGCGCTAACAGCCCTTCTAGTGCGTAGTTGACATGTGAAGAAAAATTGATCTTTGTAACGAAGTACCAGCAAGACATTCAAATGCATCAGGTACACGACGAAGCCTTGATCAGGCATAGTCATCCATGCGCAGTACTGTTGTCGGTCGATCTTACAGCTGCAAACTGTATCCGACACCTATCAAGGAGGAAAGACTGAAGCAGCTCAGGGTTGTTGGAATCGTTCTTGCAGCAACTGCCCGATAAGCCTCAGAAAACGCTCCCATAACCTATGGCCACGTGGACTCTGCACTGGCTGACAAATGCCGCAAGAGACGCTCGTAGGAGTGACAACGGTCGATATCGATCTTAATTGTTGTGCGACAGAAAAAACGCAGCCTGATACGAGTCGTTGATGCTTCTCTGCATTTTTGATTCGCGCGAGTCTCCCAGAGCTTTCCACGTGCTGCACAGAATAAGGGTTCTCCTCTACGTTTGTACCTTGTCGCGTCGAAAGCGTGACACGCACAGGAATATGATGAGACGTTCTTGATTCCAGTATGACGATTCATCGGACATGTGAATGCCGCTGAGGACTGTTTCGTTCTGGTGGTCTTTGCTGGGAAGCAGAGGTCGGCAGAAAGCAGCATAGGAAAGGCTTGCACTGCTCTCTTTCTTGAAGGGAAAGGGCATAAAACATGAAGGTGATGTTTAGTGTCCCTGTTTCATAAGGGACGACGGAACTTGTGGGAAAGGAGACCAGACGGTCCGCCTACGTGAGACCTTAAACGGCCAACCTGCTTCCCGGTGCACACAAAATTGCATAGGTGCAGCTGTACAAGACCCACCGCTGTCGCACAACAGCAACTGCGTTGACTCTCGAGTGCACGAAGCACGTGGTGTCCTCTTCATGCACACAAGGGCTGCAAGTGTTCTGCAAAAGGGGGCATAGCGTTACACCGTGGTATCATGGGTTGGAATACTGGAAGATCCACGTCGTGTCACTGCTTAAGTCACACGACATGCAGCCTGATGCCGTCATTGTGTACGCATCTCTTGTGGGGGCGCACGAGAGGGAAAGACGTGCAACCTGCAACCACTGGAGTCGTAGGCGACGGGAAGACTCTACGAGATAACAATGGGTAAATCACAGACTCTAACGTGTTTTGGTAAGAAAACTTCTCGGGATGAATGCCACCGTAACTCGTTGAAGATGATTGGTGGACGTGCGGTCCGCGGTAAAGGGCGGGTAGCCCGTGAAGCGGACGTGATTAGGAGTAAGGAAAAGAGGCCCGTTGACATGCCCGGTTGTTCTACTTATTAACCTCTTCAGCAAAGAAGTACACAATATGGAGATACGTGTAAAAGACTCCTTGCGTAATGTGGCTGCGTTTAAACTGACGTCTCGGTCTGCGGGACAATAACTGCAGGAGAACTGTTGTTGCTGAGGCAGCGCTATCTGTCTCACGGGCTTCAGCTCACAGTTTACGAAACCCTATGCCTGAGCGGCCTACAACAGCTGGAAAGTGCGGCGTCCTCCCCCAGCTGCACGCACTGATACGAGCACCTGTTTTTTAGGCCAGTGTCCAAGATTCCTCTATTACCTCACCGAGACAGGTAGCAGGCTTCACTATCTGCGCTACATAGTAAGACGCTGCAGTCGTACGCTACTTTGTACAGTGTTTTTGGCCCGTGTCGAAGGTGCCGGAACCTTGGGCGAAGGAAAAACGTGCTCGAGGGAACTCAGTAGCTTTACAATGCTGAAAAGTGTGTCACGGTGTGGGGGGAAGCTACGACTTAGCTCCGCATACGACAGGCACGCGGTATAAAATGTTCCCTGAGGGGTCAGGCATTATCTTGGACCTTGGACCCAAACGATGCGCCGTATGATCCTGCACATCCGTGCTTCCACCGCAGCAAGCTGACGCTGTACAACCTTTGCCGTACCAGAAGGAGGAACCAGCCCACACCGAGTGCCTGACGGATCCGAGCGTGTACGGCTGTGTGTTGCATATCAGTTGGTAAGCGGCCATCTTCAACCTGGGCACTCTGAAAAATTAATTGCTGGTATGCGTGATTTGTCGCGATATCCCAGCACGGAGACTAGCTTACGTTGCGCCTACACCTATATTTTCGGTCCAGTCTGTGCCAGCCAAAAGGATGCATCGTAGGTCTAGGCAAGCGTCTGCAGAAAGTTGGAGTACTTTGCAGAAGGGTTAGGCCCTCCTGTCTTGCATCCAGTCAGCGGATTCTGCTCGTGCGTGTGCAAATTCCAAAGGTATCTCTGATACCGTCGCTACACGCTTCTGGCCGTCGAGCCTCAAAACGGTACCAAACCATGCTGGTAGCGTAGCACAGGACGCCATAAGGGACCTTGCCATGTTGTACTTTGAAACAGACAAACTCAACCCAGACGACTTCAGCGATTCTCATATGCGCGAGGTACAGGGACTGGTATCTGACTCGAGGTTACAAACAATAGCTGCAATGCTGTGGATGGAGCGAACGGACGTGCCAAGCGGAACAAAATGCTTCGAAGGGCACATTCTCTTGTTTCGCGTAAGGGCTAGTGAAATTCAACGCCCGCGGCCACACACACAGAGTTGGCATCCAACGCGAACCAACGACCGGAAAAGCTGGAATGCACGGAACTTTTTTCAAAGAGAGTACGTGGGCTAGCTTATACCGCTACAGACTGAGGTGTGAATGGCACACGAGTCCGTGGATTACTCCGTCAAGCGCATAATAGTCGTCGGGACGCCTCATGTTTACAGACCCCGGGGCGCATCATGATCCGGCATTGAAGGAGACATTTTCAGAATTGCATCTGGTAGCATTAGACTCGAAATCAGTCAAAGAAATTCAGCGCAGTTCCGTGTGCTAGCTCGCTGTTGGGCAGTCGAGCCGGTAAAAATCTAAAAAAATGCACAGGAACTCACCAATTGACTGAAATTTCCGGTGCGCAACGGGTAGCGGTTTATCCACCGCGCTTCTCGCTACTAGAATTGGTTGCTGCATATCATTAAACCGTGACCCTTACATACTACGTCACACTGGACAGCCAGTCACTTCGCTGTGGAAGGCAATCGGTCACGGGCTTAACGAAACTGCCTTCCGCTTATAATGCAGGTTCAATAAGGCCCATGGAAGGGAACCGGTCTAATGTGCATATATTAGGCTATATCGATCACCGACAACGAAATTAAAAGCAAGCAGCAGGAGCGCTCACCCTTTACGGCAGCGCCCTGACCCGCCGTCTCACTCTGGCCATCGCAGCGCGCTAATCCGCTGCACAATCGGTCGGTGCGAAGACGTCGACAATGCATACGAGATACGTGGCAGACTGCATCTGTCTCCAGCCTCAGAGAAAATAGCTGCATTGCTGTTAACTGGGTCGTAACCGAACTTGCAAGCGCCGCAGAGGACTGGAATATACACAGTCGTGTTCTGGGTAAGGGGATAGTCAGGTTGCATGCCCGCGGCTCACACGCACAATGGGCATCTCAATCGCGCACGGACGACAGGAATACCTAGAATGCACGGTGTTTTATTGAAGAGTGTGAGTCGAAAGATCATACCACACCAGACTGAGGTGTTGCGGCAAACGGGTCCGGGGCCTGGATGGAGGTAGCGCTTAGGGGTTGTTGAGGCGTTTTACCTGTGCAAACTTTGGTTTGCTTTGTGTCCTGCGCTAGCCGTAAAAAATGGGGAGTGCAAGCTGTCATCTCCAACTGGAGGTTTTTTAGGACTTTCAGGGCGCTCCTGTATGCTGGGCTGACATCGAGCACCCGACACTGAGTACAATTCTGCATGTCAATGGAACCCACATATGAAGTCAGATTCCCGGTCCTGAACAGGAAGCGAACAATCGACCGTGCTCCATCTCTCTAGATCACTTGTTACAATTAATGAAGGTATGAGCCTTGCCAACGGCGTCAAAATGGATAAATAGGCGCAATCGGTGTTGAAAGCACCGGCCACCGGTGTGATGCTGCAAACCTCGACTGACCACGCGGGTGCACTACCGTCCAACGTGCGAATACAGTGGTCATGCACAAGCAGCACCATTTTTTCATCACCCACGACATGTTTAACCACCAACTAGCACAATCGCTTACGAGCTGCGGCACTTCCTGAACTGGCAATCAGAGTCTGGCGACCGCAGAGCGCTATCAGCTGCTGCTTGGTCGACGCGAGGCCGTCCACACAGCCCGTACCGCATACAAGGCATTTTATTTCTGATCGTGCTATCGCAGATAGAGTTGTCGCTCTCTGGAACCGGTCGACACGGGCGTGCCGAGCGCTTCAAAAGGCTTCAATGGACATCACTTGGTATCGTTTACAAGGGAGCCAGTGATGTCCAGTCCTCGCGGCCACACACACAACTGGCGTCTTGGTCGCGAACCGACTTGTAGAAAAGCTGCGTGGAGCACGATGTTTCACATTGAAGAGAGTGAGTGGGCTAGGCTATATCTCTCCGGGCTGAGGGATGGACGCAGACGAGTCCGAGGTATTAGTCGATCGAGCGCGTCATAGTTGTCAGAGTCTCTTAGGTTTACACACCCTAGTGATCCTGATCCGGCATTACCCGAGAAACTGTGAGAAGTTCAGGCTGCAGCATCAGATATGAAGCCTGCCTGAGATTTTCAGCCCAGCTCGGTGCCTTAGGTCGACGACCAGCCATCGTGGCTGAGTATACTCTATAAATGCATAGTAATCGACTGAAAAAGAGAAATTCCAGGTGCCCAGCGGGCCTTGAACAATCCACCGTGCTTCTCGTTCATATAATCGCTTGTTCCCTATAATCAACTCCACACCTTTGCTACCAACGTCAAGCTGGATAGCTAGGCACTAGGTGACAAAGGCAATCGGCCACCGGTATGATGCGGCTGACCTCGATGAACCCCGAGGGACTACTACCGTCTACGGTGAAGACACAGTTTTCCTGCACAAAGCGCACCAATTTGTCATCCCCGTCAACAACTGTCATAACCAACAAGCAGAAGCGCTCATCCCTTAGGGCCGCGCCCTAACCTGCGGTTAGACTCTGGCCACCGCAGGGCGTTATCCGCCGCAGATCTATCGATGCCAGGCCACCGAGGCAGTGCGTACGAGAAACGCGACATAGTGCATCTGATTCAAGCATTGTAGAAATAGCTGCAGTGCTGTGGATTTGCTCGGCACCGATTCAACAAGCGCTGCAGAGGATTGGAATGGGGATATAATATGGGACTGGTCTGAGCCGTGAACACACTATGTATCACTAGAACACATGAAACTTTCCCAAAATATTAGAAGTAGCGACGGAGAACACCGGCACGTCCAAACCGTCGACATATGAGGGCATGCATCGAGCCTTCGTTATACCTATGCTGGACAGTATCGACGAAAGAAAAAGGAGGCCAGTGATACAGCTTCATGCTTCAGACAAATTCTGCCTTTCGCACCCGAGTGCATTAGCGCTCGGAATTTCAAGGACGGAGTGACGATGGGCAAAGCCTCCAGGGACAGAACTGTGTTCGACCTGGGGATGGTTTCATGTGTCACCTGCCCCGGATCAGAGTTGACCACTGAAGTGCAGTAGGCGCGGTCCTGCATCCACTACCTGCTTGACCTTTGGATTGTCTTGCATTCGCCTTCAGGGGACGAGCTGACGTACTCGACAAACTCGTCGATGAAACCTTGACCTTGCTGCCTCCAGAAGTGGCAGGGAGAAAGCTATCGACACCGAAAGATTGAATAGATTCCAGCATAAATGCACGATGTAAAGGCGCTATGCTCTAAAGAGTTGCCACACTCGTACACAGTTGGCGTGACGGTGCCGACAATATCGCACAACACATCTTTTTCCACCCAGACAGCGCCTTTTTGCCTTTTCAGAAGCCGTGTCCGTTTCTGCTTATTTACCCGGGCTCTACATAAGCGCTGCGCAAGCTTGTCGCTGTAATTTGTAGAAGTAGAAAAAAGAAAAGACGTCGGGGTCTGCGCTGCGATCCTGTCTTATTGGGCCTTGCAGAGGAAGATGAGCCTGATGGAAGTGCCTGAGCGCTAAAGGTCGGTGCTATGGTCTGAAACATGTTCACAAAGTTAAAAATGACATTTCTGGCTGCCCAGCTCCGACGACGCGGAATGCGACTGAGCCGTGACTCTATCTTACGTGATTCCCGAATGAATTTTTCAAGGGCCTGGGCGCAGATGCCGCTCCTGAACCCAGGAACGGTTCTTGACTGTGTCACTGGTCTCGCATACTCCAGCCACCTCCAGTTGACACGGGGATTTCGAGCTCTGCAAAGCCATTGAAGCCTTCAGGGATTACGTGCCTGCCCTACCCAGCAGGCAATGATCACACTGCAACAACAGTGGAGGGAAGACGTATGTGGCCGAGAAAATCGAAGAATTAAAGAGACGTACCCCGTCGTGAACATATTGCTGTGGTTTGAACGCTGACGTCGACAGTTCATGTGATTCAGCGCCGCAGAGCGCAGTTGTATGAAATTCCAAAGAGCAGTATTAATTAGGGCCCGCCGTAGGCAGAACGGAGGCGAGATTGGCGGAGCCTTACTATGCGCCGTAAGTGCGCACTGTGTTGTGGGCCACGCACTATTTATATGTATTTTCAGGAGCACATCTTGTGGGTATGCAGGGAGTGTTTAAGTACAGCACACCTCGAGTTCGGCACGCCGCGCTGCCGGTCGATGGGAGCGACACACTCGTCTTTGGCGATCGCCAGCCAGCTGGGCAGGCGGTACTTGCCGGCAAACTCGCTGCTAGGTTGTCGACGGCCGCTGGTGAAAGGAGAGACTGCCTATGTTGTAAAACAGGAGGGCACTGACAACAGGGAGTGGTGCCGTAGCCCCTTTTTGACTGTCCTATAATTCCTTGCTATGCGTTGAGTATATCACGGTAAACTTGACTCCCGTAGGACAGAGGAATCAGATCATGGAAGAGCGGCAGGATTTCTTCAAGCAGACTGATTTCCTCTCAGTGCTTGAGGACCCGCTGTTACAGGTTCTGCTTGGTCGTTCATCCGTATTCTGGCCGAGCCTGCTGAGTGCCGTTGCAAGATGATCAGGTACTCGAGGGAAAGAAAGGCGGTCATGTACTGCAGCACGCCTTCATCAGAATGATTGCGTCAAGTGACAGCCTGAGGTCAGGGTATATCGTTTGCTATGGTGGCTCAAAAGTATGCTGGTTCACTTGTCTAAGACATAGGTTATGTACAGAAATGTGTAACAAGGAAGACCGCATACGTTACTGCATGCGGTGGAGCTTCTGCAGAGCCTTAATTCGCCCTTCTATAGAACCTATTTGGCGAGCCCGCAACGAGGAATCATATCTGCAGAATCTGCAGTTTTCATCTGTGCACTAATTCATGCTCTACATCCAGACATGGGCAGCGTAAACAGCACACGCCCCTTCGAAAACGTCGCACGCATCTCGTTGTTCTTGGCTTTCTGATCTCTGCAGGCTCCGAGTCTTTTTCATGGGCGATGCGGGTCGAGCGGACTGCACTGTGAGTCAGGCTGTCTCGTGTCGAGTAACGCGTCGACGAATGGAACGGCAAAACATATAAGACGTATAAGCAGAATGTCTTTAAATTGTTGGAACCCACATATGAATACCTGAGGCACACTGCATGTGTGACGAGAAAAGACAGGGCTTGCCACGATTGTTGACCCTCCCCACTGAATTCTTGTCGACGTCGTCTATAGGCATCCGCATAACACACACAGTCGAATATCTCGCTTGCACTGGCCTAATGCTCTGTCACACGAAACATGCGGTCTGCGCGAATCAGAGGCTTGCACCTTCGTATTGTCTGGCTCAGACGACATTGGATGCCTTGTGTTCTGCTCCAATTAGTGGTTCTCAAAGCCACAGTGCAGCTCGCGAACAAGTGCCGTGCGATCACCTTGGAGCATTCTACCGTGGTCTACTGGACATTCATCGCGCGGAGGCATGTGCAAAAGCATACAACTACGACACTGTGGGATCCTATGGCTACTCCGTCAACAGAGGAGGGAGTGGACAGCAAAGGATTTACGATTCCTGGTGATAATCGCTTCCGTTCGTTCTGCGGGCGTCACTTGATGTGATAATACTGTCTTTGCCAGGGACATACTAGCGCAAGCCGCTATATGGGCAATTATGGAGAGAGAAGGCCGGAAAATGGTCCGAACGACGTATGTACGCTGATTGAGCGGAACCTAGTGACTGCAGTTCGACGTGAGCCGCGTGATGCTAGAGCTTCCTAGAGTGTATCCACGCAGATATGGAGCGCAGTCCTGGACCACGGTTCACGTTTGAAAGCAAATGCACACAGTATCGTGTCTGAGCAGGTGTGCCGCGGCTGGTGGTGCATGAATAACGTTTACATGGAGATGGTGAGTGCAGCAAGAGCTGCACGGACATGAGGAGTTGCTGAGTGTTACTGCATACTTGTCAATTCCTCTCTGGTTCGTGGCAGGTGAGAACAATATTGGAAGAATATTTGTGTACCATGCCAGCTGCACCGGCTCAGCGTTTCACATTGAGGTCTCCATCCATGCATACCGACGTAGTGTTCCATGTGGCCCTTCAACGTGTTATTATACATTCAAGGGAAGGATCCAGTGCAACTACGGAGCGATGAGATCTCGTGGCTAGAAATAATACAATCGTGGGTGCGCCGTGCATGTTCTCCTCCGCGCACACTGATGGCGGCCCTCCTGTGACACTGTCACGATTCTCCTCCAGACATTCTTCTGGCGATTAGATTGTGAGACGAGAGTTTGCACCGCTGTGCAATAGCTCTGCTGAACTGACCAATGTGCGAGGCTATCGACTGCAGGTGGACCGGAGGGTTTTCCTAGACGTAGAAAAGCCTAAAAACGAGGGCCACAATTTCTGGCCCCCCCAGCGAGCTCTCCGTCGAGGACTATGTGGGGAGTTTTTCTGTATCAGTGAGCCCGCGGTTGCTGCAAAAAGACTGCCAGTACCCTTGCCACCCATGATGGTCTCGGTCGTAGGAGAAGGCGACCGTCTAAACTCGCTTAGCACACCTTTTCATAGCGACGATCGTGTGGGCAAAGAACTGTCTCGTGTCTAAACAGCGTATTCTTCTCTCACGGACATCTTCAGTCGGAAGTTAGACACAGGCACGGCAGACGATTACGACCTCTACGTACCACAAGAACATCGAGTATGAGACAGACCCTTAGATCCCTCTGCCTCACGTCTATGCCCCATGCGCAGATACCAAGTCTCAGACACCGAGCACACTACGCACAAGCTCTTCTTCCAGCCGAGCGTGATCCAGGTCCGATATTTGATCTCATCTGGGAAGTCGATAAGTCCTCGTCAGGCAGCGCGACGGCTGTTATAACGTTTCGGCTGGAAGAGCTAAGACGGCACCAGAGGCTTGTAGGTGGTGCCGTCATATGGAGCGGATGACAGCTTCCTGTGAGGCCGTCAGCGCTATACAGTCACACTGCTCGGTTTCCGATGGTGTCTTTCATGGGGTACAGGAGGGACGAGTTTGGCACCCTGGGGAAGGAGGGTTTCAGGCCCAGGTCACATTAGCCGGTGAATGGTCGATTAGCAACGACCCTCGGCCGCTGCAGCGCTTGAATACTATGAGCAACAGTTTGAGAGGATGGGATTATAACCTCGAATGGACGGTGGTCGCGAAGTTGCTTCGAGTGGAATCACCACGTGTAATACCGGACACGCAAGCGCAGAGGCTGAGAACATGAGGCTCGCGTACTGCTTTCCTGAAGAAATTTGAGGCGGGTAGCCCTACCCCTGTCGGTTTGCAGCAACCACATGGAGGCAGGGACCGGAGGAGGCGGGTGCCCAACTGAGAAGGATGAATTCTTTCTTCGGCATTATTTCAGCTCTGGATAAATGGTGGTCGGGTTGAAGGATTCCTGAATGACTCTCGTTGAATTACATTTGACAGTGTCTTGGCGATTCATCCCGAGACGCCTACAGGCGCTGCGCTCTCCCATCCGTTTGTGACGAGGCCCAAATAACAGGCACAAAAGTGTACATAAGCATCTTCTCCGACGCATGTGCTAGCACTGGCGGTGCAGACGACGTTCGCCACTCCACCGATCTCTCCAGGGCCCGCGCTGATGCCAACGTCATTCCGGCTGGCAAGTCGGCTCCGAGCAGCTCCCCACTCGAATATCGAGACGACAGCGAAACAGGTGCCATTATTCGTAGCCCTGCTGAGTTTCCATAATAGTAGTAGTGATAGCCGTAGCGCTGCTGGGTTGCATCTGGCCAGGGCTGAGAGAGTTTTGACAGCTTCTTGTCGTCGAGAGCACGGCCAACACTGTCCCCGACAGAAGCTGTACTCTCGCATAAGGAACATTCAAAGCATCACGTCGAAAAAGGACGCGCTCACCAGCATTATGGCTCCAGGAACAGGACTGGCCTGTAGGAGGCGCCTATATGAACCAAACAGGCGCCTATCGAATGTTCCGCATTGACGCGCACGAGCACGGAGGGAACTGTCTGGTCTCAGTCCGCTTATACCTATGTGTTGACACACGCAGGAGCCGTATCAACTTGTTCTTCTGGTCCTGTCCATGGCTATACTTTGCAACAAACTGCCATCCGGTAGGGTTCCTTGAGCTCGCCTACAGATTTGACACATTGCCAGTTTGGGGCGTGTGTACCGGACAGTCAGACTCGCCCACAATGACAAAAGCACGACTTCTGGAGTAGGGCGAAGATCCTCTGGGTCTGCACTGATTCAAATGGGCTATGAGATTTGGGACTGGTGTGAGCTGTGAAAGCAACTGTGTCATTAGAGTCCTGGCAACGTTTCACAAGAATGTAGCAATAGCGATAGAGGACACCGGCACGTCCAAAACGATGAAATTTGAGTGGTGTGTGTTGAGCCTCCGGTATGCGTATGGTGGACAGTATTGATGGTGAAAGATGAGGCTTGTGATACAATTTCATGCTGAAGAAGAATTTAGCTTATGCACCAGAGTGCATTAGCGCACGGGAGCGCAGGGACGAGGTGTCGGTGGGCAGAGCCTGCGGGGACGGCGCTGTGTCCGAGCTGGGGATGGGTTTTCGTCTCATCTGCCCCAGATCAGCTTCCGCTGCTGAAGTGTAGTAATTGTAGTCCTGCATCTATCATTTGCATAGCTTCTAAATTCTTCCGCACCCGTTCTCGGGAACCAACTGACATACTCGAGACAAACTCGTCGATGAAACCGTGACCTTGCTGCCTCGGGATGTTGCTGGGAGACAGCCATGGACACCGAATCATTGAATAGATTCCAGCATGAATGCACGGCGTTATGCCGATAGGTTGTAATATCTGGCCACAGGCGCGGACAGCTGGAGTGACGGTGTCCACAATATCATGCAACACATGTTTACCGACAACAGCAACGACGCCTGTTTGCCCTTCCAGAAGTCGTGCCCTGGTTATCCACGCTGGTTTCGCATAAAACCTGCACATGTTTGTCGCTGTAATTTGTAAAGGGAAGAAGTGGTGGAGACTTCAAGAGCGGCGTTGTAATTGTAGCTTATCGGGCCGCGCAGCAAAGGGTGAGCCTGACAGAAGCGCCTGAGTGCCGGAGGTCGATATCATGCTCTGGAGCATGTTTAGCTAGTACGATGTGACATCTCCGACTGCCCCGCTCCGATGACGCGGATTGCGATTGAGCCGTGATTGTCTCCTACATAATTCTCGAATGGGCTTTTCAAGAATTCGGCGGGATGTGCCCTTCCTTAACTCCAGGAACGGCTTTTAACTACGTGGCTGATCTTGCATACTTCAGCTGTCTGCCGTTGATACGAGTATCAACAGACAAAGGCAATCATCACACTGCGAGAATGGTAGAGCGAAGACCTATGTGGCCGAGAAAATCGGAGAACTGCAGAGACATGGACAATTATGCGCATATGGATCTAAGACACAAATCCTGACGTCGACGTCCCACGTGATTCAGAGCCTGAAAAAGGGCAGCGATATGGAGTTCCGAGGACACGCACCTACTAGCATACGTGGAGAGGAAGATAAAGGCGTGGTCGGTGGAACCTGAGAATCTCACCTTCTGTGCTCCCTGTGTTGTGGCGGCGCACTATTGATCAATAGTTTTTACGAGCGCATGCTGTGGATATGGAGGGACTGCTCTGCTAGTGCACACCGTTAATTTTGCACTCAGCCCTCCAGGGCAATGGGATGGGCACGCTCGTTTTTGCTGATCGCCACCAAGCTGAGCAGGTGGTGCTTTCCGGAAAATCCGCTGGTAGATGATCGGCGGACGTTGGTGGTAGGAGAGACTTTCTCTAGCAGTACAACAACGACACACTGAGAATACGGAGTCCCGTATCCCGTTTTTGACTGTCCTAATATTTTTGCGCTGCGTTGGATACATCACGGTAATGATGACTCCCGAGGGACAGAGAAAACAGATCATGGCAGAGTGGGACGATTTCCTCAAGCAGCCTGATTTCCTCCTAGTGATCGAGGACCCACTGCTACAGACTCCGGTTGGTCGCTCTTGGTTATCCTGGCCTAGACTGCTGAGCGCTGTTGCATGATGATCAGGGAGTTGAGGGGAGGAAGGGCAGTCACGAACTGCAGCGCGCCTTAACCAGTATGGTTGAGTCAAGTGACAACCTGAAGTCAGGTTATATCGATTGCCATGTTGGCTCGAAAGTAGGCTGGCTCAGATATCTAAGATATAGAATATGTACATGAATGTGTAAGAAGGAAAACCGCGTACGTTGCTGCATGCGGTGGCGCTGCTGCAGAGCCCTAATTCGCCCTTCTGCAGAGCCGATTTGGTGAGCCCGCGACGGGAAAACATATTTGCAGAATCCGTAGTTTCCCTCTGTGCACTTATTCTTGTTCGGCATCCAGACATGGGCAAAGTACACAGCACACCTTCTTCCGGAAGCGTCGCACGCATCTCGTTAGTCTTGGCTTTCTGATCTCTGCAGGCTCAGAGTCTTTTTCATAAGCGATGCGGGTCGAGCGGACTGCACTGTGAGTCAGGCTGTCTCGTGTCGAGTAACGGGTAGACAACTGGAACTGCAGAACATATAACATATATAAGCAGAATGTCTCTAAATGGTTGGAACCCACATATGAATGCCTGAGGCACACTGCATGTGTGACGAGAAAAGACAAGGCTTGCCACTAATGTTGACCCTACACACTGAATCCTTGTCGACGTCGTCTATAGATATCCGCTAAGCGCCCACAGTCTAATATCTCGTTTGTAGTGGCCTAATGCTCTGTCATGCGAAATATGCGGTCTGCGCGAATCAGAGGCTTGCACCTGCGTATAGTCGGGCTCAGACGATATTGGATGCCTTGTGTTCTGTTCCAATTAGTGGTTCTCAAAACCACGGTGCAGCTCGCGAACAAGTGCCGTGCAACCTCGTTGGAGCATTCTACCGTGGTCTACTGGACATTCATCGCGCGGAGGCTTGTGCACAAGCATACGACTACGACACTGTGGGATCCTATGGCTAGCGCGTCAACAAAGGAGGGAGCAGACAGCACATGATTTACGATTCCTGGTGATAATCGCTTCCGTTCGTTCTGCGAGCGTCACGTGATGCAATAATGCTATCTTTGCCAGGGACATACTAGCGCAAGCCGCTGTATGGGCAATTATGGAAAGAGAAGGTCGGAACGTGGTCCGATCGACAGAAGTACGCTGATTGAGCGGAACCTAGTGACTGCAGTTCGACGTGAGCCGCGTGATTCTAGAGCTTCCTAGAGTGTATCCACGCAGATATGGAGCGCAGTCCTGGACATGGTTCACGTCTGAAGGCAAATGCACACAGTATCGTGTCTGAGAGAGTGTGCCGCGCCTCGTGGAGCATGAATAACGTATACATGGAGATGGTGAGTGCAGCAAGAGCTGCACGGACGTGAGGAGTCGCTGAGTGCTACTGCATACTTGTCAATTCCTCTCTGATTCGTGGCAGGTGAGAAAAATATTGGAAGAATATTTGTCTATCATGCCAGCTGCACCGGCTCAGCGTCTCACATTGAGGTTTCCATCCATGCATACCGACGTAGTGTTCCGTGCGGCGCTTCAACGTGTTATTATATATTCAAGGGAGGGATCCAGTGCAACTACGGAGTTGAGACCTCGTGGCTAGAAATAATACAATCGCGGCTGCGCCGTGCATGTTCCCCTCCGCGCACACTGATGGCGGCCCTCCTGTGACACTGTCACGACTCTCCTCCAGACCTTCTTCTGGCAATTAGATTGTGAGACGAGAGTTTGCACCGCTGTGCAATAGCTCTGCTGAACTGACCAATGTGCGAGGCTATCGACTGCAGGTGGACCGAAGGGTTTTCCTAGACGTAGAAAAGCCTAAAAACGAGGGCCACAATTTCTGGCCCCCCAGCGAGCTCTCCGTCGAGGACTATGTGGGGAGTTTTTCTGTATCAGTGCAGGTGGACCGGAGGGTTTTCCTAGACGTAGAAAAGCCTAAAAACGAGGGCCACAATTTCTGGCCCCCCAGCGAGCTCTCCGTCGAGGACTATGTGGGGAGTTTTTCTGTATCAGTGAGCCCGCGGTTGCTGCAAAAAGGCTGCCAATACCCTTTCCAACCCTGGCGGTCTCGGTCGTAGGAGAAGGCGACCGTCTAAACTCGTTTAGCACACCTTTTCATCGAGAGGATCGTGTGGGCAAAGAATTGTCTCGTGTCTAAACAGCGTATTCTTCTCTCACGGACATCTTCAGTCGGTAGTTAGACACAGGCACGGCAGACGACTACGACCTCTACGTACCACAAGAACATCGAGTATGAGACAGACCCTTAGATCCCTCTGCCTCACGTCTACGCCCCATGCGCAGATACCAAGTCTCAGACACCGAGCACACTACGCGCAAGCTCTTCTTCCAGCCGAGCGTGATCCAGGCCCGATATTTGATCTCACGTGGGGAGTCGATAAGTCCTCGTCAGGCAGCACGACGGCTGTTATAACGTTTCGAATGGAAGAGCTAAGACGGCACCAGAGGCTTGTAGGTGGTGCCGTCATATGGAGCGGATGACAGCTTCCTGTGAGGCCGTCAGTGCTCTACGGTCACACTGCTCGGTTTCCGATGGTGTCTTTTATGGGGTACAGGAGGGACGAGTTTGGCACCCTGGGGAAGGAGGGTTTCAGGCCCAGGTCACATTAGCCGTGATTGGTCGATTAGCAACGACCCTCGGCCGCTGCAGCGCTTGAATACTATGAGCAAGAGTTTGAGAGGATGGGATTATAACCTCGAATGCACGGTGGTCGCGGAGTTGCTTCGAGTGGAATCACCACGTGTAATACCGGACACGCAAGCGCAGAGGCTGAGAACATGAGGCTCGCGTACTGCTTTCCTGAAGAAATTTGAGGCGGGTAGCCCTAACCCTGTCGGATTGCAGCAGCAACATGGAGGCAGAGACCGAAGGAGGCGGGTGCCCAACTGAGAAGGACGAATTCTTTCTCCGGCATTATTTCAGCTCTGGATAAATGGTGGTCGGGTTGAAGGTTTCCTGAATGACTCTCGTTGAATTACATTTGACAGTGTCTTGGCGATTCATCCCGAGACGCCTACAGGCGCTGCGCTCTCCCATCCGTTTCTGACGAGGCCCAAATAACAGGCACAAAAGTGTACATAAGCATCTTCTCCGACGCATGTGCTAGCACTGGCGGTGCAGACGACGTTCACCACTCCACCGATCTCTCCAGGGCCCGCGCTGATGCCAACGTCATTCCGGCTGGCAAGTCGGCTCCGAGCAGCTCCCCACTCGAATATCGAGACGACAGCGAAACAGGTGCTATTATTCGTAGCCCTGCTGACTTTCCATAATAGTAGTAGTGGTAGCCGTAGCGGTGCTGGGTTGAGTCCGGCCAGGGCTGAGAGAGATTCGACAGCTTTTTGTCGTCGAGAGCACGGTGAACACTGTCCCCGACAGAAGCTGTACTCTCGCATAAGGAACATTCAAAGCATCACGTCAAAAAAGGACGCGCTCACCCGCATTATGGCTCCAGAAACAGGACTGGCCTGTAGGAGGCGCCTATATGAACTAAACAGGCGCCTATCGAATGCTCCGCATTGATGCGCACGAGCATGGAGGGAACTGTCTGGTCTCAGTCCGCTTATACCTATGTGTTGACACACGCAGGAGCCGTATCAACTGGTTCTTCTGGTCCTGTCCAGGGCTATCCTTTGCAAAAGAGTGCCATCCGGTAGTGTTCTTTGAGCTCGTCTACAGATTTCCCACATTGCCAGTTTGGGGCGTGTGTACCGGACAGTCAGACTCGCGCACAATGACAGAAGCACGACTTCTGGAGTAGGGCGAAGATCCTCTGGGTCTGCACTGATTCAAATGGGCTATGAGATTTGGTACTGGTGTGAGCTGTGGAAGCAATTGTTTCATTAGAGTCCTGGCAACGTTTCACAAGAATGTAGCAATAGCGATAGAGGACACCGGCACGTCCAAAACGATGAAATTTGAGTGGTGTGTGTTGAACCTCCGGTATGCGTATGGTGGACAGTATTGATGGTGAAAGATGAGGCTAGTGATACAATTTCATGCTGAAGAAGAATTTAGCTTATGCACCTGAGTGCATTAGCGCACGGGAGCGCAGGGACGAGGTGTCGGTGGGCAGAGCCTGCGGGGACGGCGCTGTGTCCGAGCTGGGGATGGGTTTTCGTCTCATCTGCCCCAGATCAGGTTCCGCTGCTGAAGTGTAGTAATGGCAGTCCTGCATCTATCATTTGCATAGCTTCTAAATTCTTCCGCACCCGTTCTCGGGAACCAACTGACATACTCGAGACAAACTCGTCGATGAAACCTTGACCTTGCTGCCTCGGTATGTTGCTGGGAGACAGCCATGGACACCGAATCATTGAATAGATTCCAGCACGAATGCACGGCGTTATGCCGATAGGCTGTAATATCTGGCCACAGGCGTGGACAGCTGGCGTGACGGCGTCGATAACATCATGCAACACATTCTTATCAACAACAGCAACGACACCTGTTTGCCTTTCCAGAAGTCGTGCCCTGGTTATCCACGCGGGTTACACATAAGCCCTGCACATGTTTGTCGCTGTAATTTGTAAAGGGAAGAAGTGGTGGAGACTTCAAGAGCGGCGTTGTAATTGTAGCTTATCGGGCCGCGCAGCAAAGGGTGAGCCTGACAGAAGCGCCAGAGTGCCGGAGGTTGATATCATGCTCTGGAGCATGTTTAGCGAGTACGATGTGACATCTCCGACTGCCCCGCTCCGATGACGCGGATTGCGATTGAGCCGTGACTGTCTCCTACGTAGTTCTCGAATGGGCTTTTCAAGAATTCGGCCGGATGTGCCCTTCCTTAACTGCAGGAACGGCTTTTAACTACGTGGCTGATCTTGCATACTTCAGCTGTTTGCCGTTGATACGAGTATCAACATTCAAAGGCAATCATCACACTGCGAGAATGGTAGAGCGAAGACCTATGTGGCCGAGGAAATCGAAGAACTGCAGAGACATGGACAGTTATGCGCATATGGATCTAAGACACAAATCCTGACGTCTCGACGTCCCACGTGATTCAGAGCCTGAAAAAGGCAGCGATATGGAGTTCCGAGGACACGCACCTACTAGCATACTTGGAGAGGAAGATAAAGGCGTGGTCGGTGGAACCTGACAATCTCACCTTCTGTGCTCCCTGTGTTGTGGCGGCGCACTATTGATCAATAGTTTTTACGATCGCATGCTGTGGATATGGAGGGACTGCTCTGCTAGTGCACACGTTAATTTTGCACTCAGCCCTCCAGGGCGATGGGATGGGCACGCTCGTTTTTGCTGATCGCCACCAAGCTGAGCAGGTGGTGCTTTCCGGAAAATCCGCTGGTAGATGATCGGGCGGACGTTGGGTGGTAGGAGAGACTTTCTCTAACAGTACAACAACGAGACACTGAGAATACGGAGTCCCGTATCCCGTTTTTGACTGTCCTAACATTTTTGCGCTGCGTTGGATACACCACGGTAATGACGACTCCCGAGGGACAGAGAAATCAGATCATGGCAGAGTGGGACGATTTCCTCAAGCAGCCTGATTTCCTCCTAGTGATCGAGGACCCACTGCTACAGACTCCGGTTGGTCGCTCTTGGTTATCCTGGCCTAGACTGCTGAGCGCTGTTGCATGATGATCAGGGAGTTGAGGGGAGGAAGGGCAGTTACGAATTGCAGCGCGCCTTAACCAGTATGGATGGGTCAAGTGACAACCTGAAGTCAGGTTATATCGATTGCCATGTTGGCTCGAAAGTAGGCTGGCTCAGATATCTAAGATATAGAATATGTACATGAATGTGTAAGAAGGAGAACCGCGTACGTTGCTGCATGCGGTGGCGCTGCTGCAGAGCCCTAATTCGCCCTTCTGCAGAGCCGATTTGGTGAGCCCGCGACGGAAAACATATTTGCAGAATCCGTAGTTTCCCTCTGTGCACTTATTCTTGTTCGGCATCCAGACATGGGCAAAGTACACAGCACACACCTTCTTCCGGAAGCGTCGCACGCATCTCGTTATTCTTGGCTTTCTGATCTCTGCAGGCTCAGAGTCTTTTTCATAAGCGATGCGGGTCGAGCGGACTGCACTGTGAGTCAGGCTGTCTCGTGTTGAGTAACGGGGTCGACAACTGGAACTGCAGAACATATAACATATATAAGCAGAATGTCTCTAAATGGTTGGAACCCACATATGAATGCCTGAGGCACACTGCATGTGTGACGAGAAAAGACAAGGCTTGCCACTAATGTTGACCCTACACACTGAATCCTTGTCGACGCCGTTAATAGGAATCCGCTAAACACCCACAGTCTAATATCTCGTTTATACTGGCCTAATACTCTGTCATACGAAATATGCGGTCTGCGCGAATCAGAGGCTTGCACCTGCGTATAGTCGGGCTCAGACGATATTGGATGCCTTGTGTTCTGCTCCAATTAGTGGTTCTCAAAACCACGGTGCAGCTCGCGAACAAGTGCCGTGCAACCTCGTTGGAGCATTCTACCGTGGTCTACTGGACATTCATCGCGCGGAGGCTTGTGCACAAGCATACGACTACGACACTGTGGGATCTTATGGCTAGCGCGTCAACAAAGGAGGGAGCAGACAGCACAGGATTTACGATTCCTGGTGATAATCGCTTCCGTTCGTTCTGCGAGCGTCACGTGATGCAATAATGCTATCTTTGCCAGGGACATACCTAGCGCAAGCCGCTATATGGGCAATTATGGAAGGAGAAGGCGGGAAAGTGGTCCGATCGACAGAGGTACGCTGATTGAGCGGAACCCAGTGACTGCAGTTCGACGTGAGCCGTGGTGATTCTAGAGCTTCCTAGAGTGTATCCACGCAGATATGGAGCGCAGTCCCTGGACCACGGTTCACGTCTGAAAGCAAATGCACACAGTATCGTGTCTGAGAGAGTGTGCCGCGGTCCGTGCTACATGAACTATGTATGCACGGAGATGGCGACTACAGCAAGAGCTGCACGGACATGAGGAATCGCTGAGTGCTACTGCATACTTGTCAATTCCTCTCTGGTTCGTGGCAGGTGAGAAAAATATTGGAAGAATATTTGTCTATCATGCCCAGCTGCACCGGCTCAGCGTCTCACATTGAGGTCTCCATCCATGCATATCGACGTAGTGTTCCATGTGGCGCCTTCAACGTGTTATTATACATTCAAGGGAGGGATCCAGTGCAACTACGGAGTTGAGACCTCGAGGCTAGAAATAATACAATCGTGGCTGCGCTGTGCATGTTCTCCTCCTCGCACACTGATGGCGGCCCTCCTGTGAAACTGTCGCGATGCTCCTTCGGACAATCTTCTGTGAGACGAGAGTTTGCACCGCTGTGCAATAGCTCTGCTAAACTGACCAAAGTGCGAGACTATCGACTGCAGGTGGACCGGAGGGTTTTCCTAGACGTAGAAAAGCCTAAAAACGAGGGCCACAATTTCTGGCCCCCCAGCGAGCTCTCCGTCGAGGACTATGTGGGGAGTTTTTCTGTATCAGTGAGCCCGCGGTTGCTGCAAAAAGGCTGCCAATACCCTTGCCACCCATGATGGTTTCGCTCGTAGGAGAAGGCGACCGTCTAAACTCGTTTAGCTCACCTTTTCATCGCGAGGATCGTGTGGGTAAAGAACTGTCTCGTGTCTAAACAGCGTATTCGTCTCTCACGGACATCTTCAGTCGGTAGACACAGGCACCGCAGACGACTACGACCTCTACGTACCACAAGAACATCGAGTATGAGACAGACCCTTAGATCCCTCTGCCTCACGTCTGCGCCCCATGCGCAGATACCAAGTCTCAGACACCGAGCACACTACGCACAAGCTCTTCTTCCAGCCGAGCGTGATCCAGGCCGATATTTGATTTCACCTGGGGAGTCGATAAGTCCTCGTCAGGCAGCGCGACGGCTGTTATAACGTTTCGAATGGAAGAGCTAAGACCGCACCAGAGGCTTGTAGGTGGTGCCGTCATATGGAGCGGATGACAGCTTCCTGTGAGGCCGTCAGTGCTCTACGGTCACACTGCTCGGTTTCCGATGGTGTCTTTCATGGGGGTACAGGAGGGACGAGTTTGGCACCCTGGGGAAGGGAGGGTTTCAGGCCCAGGTCACGTTAGCCGGTGATTGGTCGATTAGCAACGACCCTCGGCCGCTGCAGCGCTTGAATACTATGAGCAAGAGTTTGAGAGGATGGGATTATAACCTCGAATGCACGGTGGTCGCGAAGTTGCTTCGAGTGGAATCACCACGTGTAATACCGGACACGCAAGCGCAGAGGCTGAGAACATGAGGCTCGCGTACTGCTTTCCTGAAGAAATTTGAGGCGGGTAGCCCTACCCCTGTCGGTTTGCAGCAACCACATGGAGGCAGAGACCGGAGGAGGCGGGTGCCCAACTGAGAAGGATGAATTCTTTCTTCGGCATTATTTCAGCTCTGGATAAATGGTGGTCGGGTTGAAGGATTCCTGCATGACTCTCGTTGAATTACATCTGACAGTGTCTTGGCGATTCATCCCGAGACGCCTACAGGCGCTGCGCTCTCCCATCCGTTTCTGACGAGGCCCAAATAACAGGCACAAAAGTGTACATAAGCATCTTCTCCGACGCATGTGCTAGCACTGGCGGTGCAGACGACGTTCGCCACTCCACCGATCTCTCCAGGGCCCGCGCTGATGCCAACGTCATTCCGGCTGGCAAGTCGGCTCCGAGCAGCTCCCCACTCGAATATCGGGACGACAGCGAAACAGGTGCTATTATTCGTAGCCCTGCTGAGTTTCCATAATAGTAGTAGTGGTAGCCGTAGCGCTGCTGGGTTGCATCCGGCCAGGGCTGAGAGAGATTTGACAGCTTCTTGTCGTCGAGAGCACGGTCAACACTGTCCCCGACAGAAGCTGTACTCTCGCATAAGGAACATTCAAAGCATCACGTCAAAAAAGGACGCGCTCACCCGCATTATGGCTCCAGGAACAGGACTGGCCTGTAGGAGGCGCCTATATGAACCAAACAGGCACCTATCGAATGCTCCGCATTGACGCGCACGAGCACGGAGGGAACTGTCTGGTCTCAGTCCGCTTATACCTATGTGTTGACACACGCAGGAGCCGTATCAACTTGTTCTTCTGGTCCTGTCCATGGCTATACTTTGCAACAAACTGCCATCCGGTAGGGTTCCTTGAGCTCGCCTACAGATTTGACACATTGCCAGTTTGGGGCGTGTGTACCGGACAGTCAGACTCGCCCACAATGACAAAAGCACGACTTCTGGAGTAGGGCGAAGATCCTCTGGGTCTGCACTGATTCAAATGGGCTATGAGATTTGGGACTGGTGTGAGCTGTGAAAGCAACTGTGTCATTAGAGTCCTGGCAACGTTTCACAAGAATGTAGCAATAGCGATAGAGGACACCGGCACGTCCAAAACGATGAAATTTGAGTGGTGTGTGTTGAGCCTCCGGTATGCGTATGGTGGACAGTATTGATGGTGAAAGATGAGGCTAGTGATACAATTTCATGCTGAAGAAGAATTTAGCTTATGCACCTGAGTGCATTAGCGCACGGGAGCGCAGGGAGGAGGTGTCGGTGGGCAGAGCCTGCGGGGACGGCGCTGTGTCCGAGCTGGGGATGGGTTTTCGTCTCATCTGCCCCAGATCAGGTTCCGCTGCTGAAGTGTAGTATTGGCAGTCCTGCATCTATCATTTGCATAGCTTCTAAATTCTTCCGCACCCGTTCTCGGGAACCAACTGACATACTCGAGACAAACTCGTCGATGAAACCTTGACCTTGCTGCCTCGGGATGTTGCTGGGAGACAGCCATGGACACCGAATCATTGAATAGATTCCAGCATGAATGCACGGCGTCATGCCGATAGGTTGTAATATCTTGGCCACAGGCGCGGACAGCTGGAGTGACGGCGTCCACAATATCATGCAACACATGTTTACCAACAACAGCAACGACGCCTGTTTGCCTTTCCAAAAGTCGTGCCCTGGTTATCCACGCGGGTTACACATAAGCCCTGCACATGTTTGTCGCTGTAATTTGTAAAGGGAAGAAGTGGTGGAGACTTCAAGAGCGGCGTTGTAATTGTAGCTTATCGGGCCGCGCAGCAAACGGTGAGCCTGACAGAAGCGCCTGAGTGCCGGAGGTCGATATCATGCTCTGAGAGCATGTTTAGCTAGTACGATGTGACATCTCCGACTGCCCCGCTCCGATGACGCGGATTGCGATTGAGCCGTGATTGTCTCCTACGTAGTTCTCGAATGGGCTTTTCAGAATTCGGCGGGATGTGCCCTTCCTTAACTCCAGGAACGGCTTTTAACTACGTGACTGATCTTGCTTACTTCAGCTGTCTGCCGTTGATACGAGTATCAACAGACAAAGGCAATCATCACACCGCGAGAATGGTAGAGCGAAGACCTATGTGGCCGAGAAAATCGGAGAACTGCAGAGACATGGACAATTATGCGCATATGGATCTAAGACACAAATCCTGACGTCGACGTCCACGTGATTCAGAGCCTGAAAAAAGGGCAGCGATATGGAGTTCCGAGGACACGCACCTACTAGCATACGTGGAGAGGAAGATAAAGGCGTGGTCGGTGGAACCTGACAATCTCACCTTCTGTGCTCCCTGCGTTGTGGCGGCGCACTATTGATCAATAGTTTTTACGAGCGCATGCTGTGGATATGGAGGGACTGCTCTGCTAGTGCACACCCGTTAATTTTGCACTCAGCCCTCCAGGGCGATGGGATGGGCACGCTCGTTTTTGCTGATCGCCACCAAGCTGAGCAGGTGGTGCTTTCCGGAAAATCCGCTGGTAGATGTTCGGGGGACGTTGGTGGTAGGAGAGACTTTCTCTAGCAGTACAACAACGACACACTGAGAATACGGAGTCCCGTATCCCGTTTTTGACTGTCCTAATATTTTTGCGCTGCGTTGGATACATCACGGTAATGACGACTCCCGAGGGACAGAGAAATCAGATCATGGCAGAGTGGGACGATTTCCTCAAGCAGCCTGATTTCCTCTTAGTGGTCGAGGACCCACTGCTACAGACTCCGGTTGGTCGCTCTTGGTTATCCTGGCCTAGACTGCTGAGCGCTGTTGCATGATGATCAGGGAGTTGAGGGGAGGAAGGGCAGTCACGAACTGCAGCGCGCCTTAAACCAGTATGGTTGAAATCAAGTGACAACCTGAAGTCAGGTTATATCGATTGCCATGTTGGCTCGAAAGTAGGCTGGCTCAGATATCTAAGATATAGAATATGTACATGAATGTGTAAGAAGGAAAACCGCGTACGTTGCTGCATGCGGTGGCGCTGCTGCAGAGCCCTAATTCGCCCTTCTGCAGAGCCGATTTGGTGAGCCCGCGACGGGAAAACATATTTGCAGAATCCGTAGTTTCCCTCTGTGCACTTATTCTTGTTCGGCATCCAGACATGGGCAAAGTACACAGCACACCTTCTTCCGGAAGCGTCGCACGCATCTCGTTAGTCTTGGCTTTCTGATCTCTGCAGGCTCAGAGTCTTTTTCATAAGCGATGCGGGTCGAGCGGACTGCACTGTGAGTCAGGCTGTCTCGTGTCGAGTAACGGGTCGACAACTGGAACTGCAGAACATATAACATATATAAGCAGAATGTCTCTAAATGGTTGGAACCCACATATGAATGCCTGAGGCACACTGCATGTGTGACGAGAAAAGACAAGGCTTGCCACTAATGTTGACCCTACACACTGAATCCTTGTCGACGTCGTCTATAGACATCCGCTAAACGCCCACAGTCTGATATCTCGTTTGTAGTGGCCTAATGCTCTGTCATACGAAATATGCGGTCTGTCGCGAATCAGAGGCTTGCACCTGCGTATAGTCGGGCTCAGACGATATTGGATGCCTTGTGTTCTGCTCCAATTAGTGGTTCTCAAAACCACGGTGTAGCTCGCGAACAAGTGCCGTGCAACCTCGTTGGAGCATTCTACCGTGGTCTACTGGACATTCATCGCGCGGGTAGCCCTACCCCTGTCGGTTTGCAGCAACCACATGGAGGCAGAGACCGGAGGAGGCGGGTGCCCAACTGAGAAGGATGAATTCTTTCTTCGGCATTATTTTCAGCTCTGGATAAATGGTGGGCGGGCTGAAGGATTCCTGAATGACTCTCGTTGAATTACATCTGACAGTGTCTTGGCGATTCATCCCGAGACGCCTACAGGCGCTGCGCTCTCCCATCCGTTTCTGACGAGGCCCAAATAACAGGCACAAAAGTGTACATAAGCATCTTCTCCGACGCATGTGCTAGCACTGGCGGTGCAGACGACGTTCGCCACTCCACCGATCTCTCCACGGCCCGCGCTGATGCCAACGTCATTCCGGCTGGCAAGTCCGGCTCCGAGCAGCTCCCCACTCGAATATCGGGACGACAGCGAAACAGGTGCTATTATTCGTAGCCCTGCTGAGTTTCCATAATAGTAGTAGTGGTAGCCGTAGCGCTGCTGGGTTGCATCCGGCCAGGGCTGAGAGAGATTTGACAGCTTCTTGTCGTCGAGAGCACGGTCAACACTGTCCCCGACAGAAGCTGTACTCTCGCATAAGGAACATTCAAAGCATCACGTCGAAAAAGGACGCGCTCACCCCGCATTATGGCTCCAGGAACAGGACTGGCCTGTAGGAGAGCGCCTATATTGAACCAAACAGGCACCTATCGAATGCTCCGCATTGACGCGCACGAGCACGGAGGGAACTGTCTGGTCTCAGTCCGCTTATACCTATGTGTTGACACACGCAGGAGCCGTATCAACTTGTTCTTCTGGTCCTGTCCATGGCTATACTTTGCAACAAACTGGCCATCCGGTAGGGGTTCTTTGAGCTCGCCTACAGATTTGACACATTGCCAGTTTGGGGCGTGTGTACCGGACAGTCAGACTCGCCCACAATGACAAAAGCACGACTTCTGGAGTAGGGCGAAGATCCTCTGGGTCTGCACTGATTCAAATGGGCTATGAGATTTGGGACTGGTGTGAGCTGTGAAAGCAACTGTGTCATTAGAGTCCTGGCAACGTTTTCACAAGAATGTAGCAATAGCGATAGAGGACACCGGCACGTCCAAAACGATGAAATTTGAGTGGTGTGTGTTGAGCCTCCGGTATGCGTATGGTGGACAGTATTGATGGTGAAAGATGAGGCTAGTGATACAATTTCATGCTGAAGAAGAATTTAGCTTATGCACCTGAGTGCATTAGCGCACGGGAGCGCAGGGAGGAGGTGTCGGTGGGCAGAGCCTGCGGGGACGGCGCTGTGTCCGAGCTGGGGATGGGTTTTCGTCTCATCTGCCCCAGATCAGGTTCCGCTGCTGAAGTGTAGTATTGGCCAGTCCTGCATCTATCATTTGCATAGCTTCTAAATTCTTCCGCACCCGTTCTCGGGAACCAACTGACATACTCGAGACAAACTCGTCGATGAAACCTTGACCTTGCTGCCTCGGGATGTTGCTGGGAGACAGCCATGGACACCGAATCATTGAATAGATTCCAGCATGAATGCACGGCGTCATGCCGATAGGTTGTAATATCTGGCCCACAGGCGCGGACAGCTGGAGTGACGGCGTCCACAATATCATGCAAACACATGTTTACCCAACAACAGCAACGACGCCTGTTTGCCTTTCCAAAAGTCGTGCCCTGGTTATCCACGCGGGTTACACATAAGCCCTGCACATGTTTGTCGCTGTAATTTGTAAAGGGAAGAAGTGGTGGAGACTTCAAGAGCGGCGTTGTAATTGTAGCTTATCGGGCCCGCGCAGCAAACGGTGAGCCTGACAGAAGCGCCTGAGTGCCGGAGGTCGATATCATGCTCTGGAGCATGTTTAGCTAGTACGATGTGACATCTCCGACTGCCCCGCTCCGATGACGCGGATTGCGATTGAGCCGTGATTGTCTCCTACGTAGTTCTCGAATGGGCTTTTCAAGAATTCGGCGGGATGTGCCCTTCCTTAACTCCAGGAACGGCTTTTTAACTACGTGACTGATCTTGCTTACTTCAGCTGTCTGCCGTTGATACGAGTATCAACAGACAAAGGCAATCATCACACTGCGAGAATGGTAGAGCGAAGACCTATGTGCCGCGAGAAAATCGGAGAACTGCAGAGACATGGACAGTTATGCGCATATGGATCTAAGACACAAATCCTGACGTCGACGTCCCACGTGATTCAGAGCCTGAAAAAGGGCAGCGATATGGAGTTCCGAGGACACGCACCTACTAGCATACGTGGAGAGGAAGATAAAGGCGTGGTCGGTGGAACCTGACAATCTCACCTTCTGTGCTCCCTGCGTTGTGCGGCGCACTATTGATCAATAGTTTTTACGAGCGCATGCTGTGGATATGGAGGGACTGCTCTGCTAGTGCACACCGTTAATTTTGCACTCAGCCCTCCAGGGCGATGGGATGGGCACGCTCGTTTTTGCTGATCGCCACCGAGCTGAGCAGGTGGTGCTTTCCGGAAAATCGCTGGTAGATGTTCGGGGGACGTTGGTGGTAGGAGAGACTTTCTCTAGCAGTACAACAACGACACACTGAGAATACGGAGTCCCGTATCCCGTTTTTGACTGTCCCTAACATTTTGCGCTGCGTTGGATACATCACGGTAATGACGACTCCCGAGGGACAGAGAAATCAGATCATGGCAGAGTGGGACGATTTCCTCAAGCAGCCTGATTTCCTCCTAGTGGTCGAGGACCCACTGCTACAGACTCCGGTTGGTCGCTCTTGGTTATCCTGGCCTAGACTGCTGAGCGCTGTTGCATGATGATCAGGAGTTGAGGGGAGGAAGGGCAGTCACGAACTGCAGCGCGCCTTAACCAGTATGGTTGAGTCAAGTGACAACCTGAAGTCAGGTTATATCGATTGCCATGCTGGCTCGAAAGTAGGCTGGCTCAGATATCTAAGATATAGAATATGTACATGAATGTGTAAGAAGGAAAACCGCGTACGTCGCTGCATGCGGTGGCGCTGCTGCAGAGCCCTAATTCGCCCTTCTGCTGAGGCCGATTTGGTGAGCCCGCGACGGGAAAACATATTTGCAGAATCCGTAGTTTCCCTCTGTGCACTTATTCTTGTTCGGCATCCAGACATGGGCAAAGTACACAGCACACCTTCTTCCGGAAGCGTCGCACGCATCTCGTTAGTCTTGGCTTTCTGATCTCTGCAGGCTCAGAGTCTTTTTCATAAGCGATGCGGGTCGAGCGGACTGCACTGTGAGTCAGGCTGTCTCGTGTCGAGTAACGGGTCGACAAACTGGAACTGCAGAAACATATAACATATATAAGCAGAATGTCTCTAAATGGTTGGAACCCACATATGAATGCCTGAGGCACACTGCATGTGTGACGAGAAAAGACAAGGCTTGCTCCACTAATGTTGACCCTACACACTGAATCCTTGTCGACGCCGTTAATAGGAATCCGCTAAACACCCACAGTCTAATATCTCGTTTATACTGGCCTAATACTCTGTCATACGAAATATGCGGTCTGCGCGAATCAGAGGCTTGCACCTGCGTATAGTTCGGGCTCAGACGATATTGGATGCCTTGTGTTCTGCTCCAATTAGTGGTTTCTCAAAACCACGGTGCAGCTCGCGAACAAGTGCCGTGCAACCTCGTTGGAGCATTCTACCGTGGTCTACTGGACATTCATCGCGCGGAGGCTTGTGCACAAGCATACGACTACGACACTGTGGGATCTTATGGCTAGCGCGTCAACAAAGGAGGGAGCAGACAGCACAGGATTTACGATTCCTGGTGATAATCGCTTCCGTTCGTTCTGCGAGCGTCACGTGATGCAATAATGCTATCTTTGCCAGGGACATACTAGCGCAAGCCGCTATATGGGCAATTATGGAAAGACGAAGGCGGGAAAGTGGTCCGATCGACAGAGGTACGCTGATTGAGCGGAACCTAGTGATTGCAGTTCGACGTGAGCCGCGGTGATTCTAGAGCTTCCTAGAGTGTATCCACGCAGATATGGAGCGCCAGTCACTGGACCACGGTTCACGTCTGAAAGCAAATGCACACAGTATCGTGTCTGAGAGAGTGTGCCGCGGTCCGTGCTACATGAACTATGTATGCACGGAGATGGCGACTACAGCAAGAGCTGCACGGACATGAGGAATCGCTGAGTGCTACTGCATGCTTGTCAATTCCTCTCTGGTTCGTGGCAGGTGAGAACAAATATTGGAAGAATATTTGTCTATCATGCCAGCTGCACCGGCTCAGCGTCTCACATTGAGGTCCCCATCCATGCATATCGACGTATTGTTCCATGTGGCGCTTCAACATGTTATTATACGTTCAAGGGAGGGATCCAGTGCAACTACGGAGTTGAGACCTCGTGGCTAGAAATAATACAATCGCGGCTGCGCCGTGCATGTTCTCCTCCTCGCACACTGATGGCGGCCCTCCTGTGAAACTGTCGCGATGCTCCTCCAGACATTCTTCTGGCGATTAGATTGTGAGACGAAAGTTTGCACCGCTGTGCAATAGCTCTGCTGAACTGACCAATGTGCGAGGCTATCGACTGCAGGTGGGACCGAGGGGTTTTCCTAGACGTAGAAAAGCCTAAAAACGAGGGCCACAATTTCTGGCCCCCCAGCGAGCTCTTCGTCGAGGACTATGTGGGGAGTTTTTCTGTATCATTGAGCCCGCGGTTGCTGCAAAAAGACTGCCAGTACCTTGCCACCCATGATGGTCTCGGTCGTAGGAGAAGGCGACCGTCTAAACTCGTTTAGCTCACCTTTTCATCGCGAGGATCGTGTGGGCAAAGAATTGTCCTCGTGTCTAAACAGCGTATTCTTCTCTCACGGACATCTTCAGTCGGTAGTTAGACACAGGCACCGCAGACGACTACGACCTCTACGTACCACAAGAACATCGAGTATGAGACAGACCCTTAGATCCCTCTGCCTCACGTCTGGCGCCCCATGCGCAGATACCAAGTCTCAGACACCGAGCACACTACGCACAAGCTCTTCTTCCAGCCGAGCGTGATCCAGGCCCGATATTTGATTTCACCTGGGGAGTCGATAAGTCCTCGTCAGGCAGCGCGACGGCTGTTATAACGTTTCGAATGGAAGAGCTAAGACCGCACCAGAGGCTTGTAGGTAGTGCCGTCATATGGAGCGGATGACAGCTTCCTGTGAGGCCGTCAGTGCTCTACGGTCACACTGCTCGGTTTCCGATGGTGTCTTTCAAGGGGTACAGGAGGGACGAGTTTGGCACCCTGGGGAAGGAGGGTTTCAGGCCCAGGTCACATTAGCCGGTGATTGGTCGATTAGCAACGACCCTCGGCCGCTGCAGCGCTTGAATACTATGAGCAAGAGTTTGAGAGGATGGGATTATAACCTCGAATGCACGGTGGTCGCGAAGTTGCTTCGAGTGGAATCACCACGTGTAATACCGGACACGCAAGCGCAGAGGCTGAGAACATGAGGCTCGCGTACTGCTTTCCTGAAGAAATTTGAGGCGGGTAGTCCTACCCCTGTCGGTTTGCAGCAACCACATGGAGGCAGAGACCGGAGGAGGCGGGTGCCCAACTGAGAAGGATGAATTCTTTCTTCGGCATTATTTCAGCTCTGGATAAAATGGTGGGCGGGCTGAAGGATTCCTGAATGACTCTCGTTGAATTACATCTGACAGTGTCTTGGCGATTCATCCCGAGACACCTACAGGCGCTGCGCTCTCCCATCCGTTTGTGACGAGGCCCAAATAACAGGCACAAAAATGTACATAAGCATCTTCTCCGACGCATGTGCTAGCACTGGCGGTGCAGACGACGTTCGCCACACCACCGATCTCTCCACGGCCCGCGCTGATGCCTGCATCATTCCGGCTGGCAGGTCGGCTCCGAGCAGCTCCCCACTCGAATATCGGGACGACAGCGAAACAGGTGCTATTATTCGTAGCCCTGCTGAGTTTCCATAATAATAGTAGTGGTAGCCGTAGCGCTGCTGGGTTGAGTCCGGCCAGGGCTGAGAGAGATTTGACAGCTTCTTGTCGTCGAGAGCACGGTCAACACTGTCCCCGACAGAAGCTGTACTCTCGCATAAGGAACATTCAAAGCATCACGTCGAAAAAGGACGCGCTCACCCGCATTATGGCTCCAGGAACAGGACTGGCCTGTAGGAGGCGCCTATATGAACCAAACAGGCACCTATCGAATGCTCCGCATTGACGCGCACGAGCACGGAGGGAACTGTCTGGTCTCAGTCCGCTTTATACCTATGTGTTGACACACGCAGGAGCCGTATCAACTTGTTCTTCTGGTCCTGTCCATGGCTATACTTTGCAACAAACTGCCATCCGGTAGGGTTCTTTGAGCACCGTCTACAGATTTGACACATTGCCAGTTTGGGGCGTGTGTACCGGACAGTCAGACTCGCCCACAATGACAAAAGCACGACTTCTGGAGTAGGGCGAAGATCCTCTGGGTCTGCACTGATTCAAATGGGCCTATGAGATTTGGGACTGGTGTGAGCTGTGAAAGCAACTGTGTCATTAGAGTCCTGGCAACGTTTCACAAGAATGTAGCAATAGCGATAGAGGACACCGGCACGTCTCAAAACGATGAAATTTGAGTGGTGTGTGTTGAGCCTCCGGTATGCGTATGGTGGACAGTATTGATGGTGAAAGATGAGGCTAGTGATACAATTTCATGCTGAAGAAGAATTTAGCTTATGCACCTGAGTGCATTAGCGCACGGGAGCGCAGGGGAGGAGGTGTCGGTGGGCAGAGCCTGCGGGGACGGCGCTGTGTCCGAGCTGGGGATGGGTTTTCGTCTCATCTGCCCCAGATCAGCTTCCGCTGCTGAAGATGTAGTATTGGCAGTCCCTGCATCTATCATTTGCATAGCTTCTAAATTCTTCCGCACCCGTTCTCGGGAACCAACTGACATACTCGAGACAAACTCGTCGATGAAACCTTGACCTTGCTGCCTCGGGATGTTGCTGGGAGACAGCCATGGACACCGAATCATTGAATAGATTCCAGCATGAATGCACGGCGTCATGCCGATAGGTTGTAATATCTGGCCACAGGCGCGGACAGCTGGAGTGACGGCGTCC
>NW_026697149.1:0-84343 GCF_030435755.1 Ochotona princeps | reverse complement strand
GCTATCTGAAAACGGCTGTGGCGCTGAAGTTGCCTGTGAATGTGGAGTTGGTGGCATGTGAAACCCGCATGTGGAGCATTCGTTTGTGTGGGATGCTGACCAAGCATCATTTCAGTCCTAGTCACACAAAGAGCACTAAGCATAGAGTGTGAAAACTGAGTTTCCTTGAGAGCTGCTTGGAAGCCTGATGGTGTGTGAAGTTAGTGAGCCAAATGGAGTTGTTCTCCCACAAGAACCACTTGGCTGATCCTTCTTCAATATGCCCTTCACCAACATGCAGTGTTTCCTTGATTGAATTAGCTCTCACACCAATATTTGCGTCTAGAGCCTTTGCATTGAGGGCTATCTGAAAACGGCTGTGGCGCTGAAGTTGCCTGTCAATTTGGAGTTGGTGGCATGTGAAACCCGCATGTGGAGCATTCGTTTGTGTGGGATGCTCTACCAGGTTCATTCCTAGATAATGCACTCAAAGGGCACTAAGCATAGAGTGTGAAAACTGAGTTTCCTTGAGAGCTGCTTGGAAGCCTGATGGTGTGTGAAGTTAGTGAGCCCAATGGAGTTGTTCTCCCACAAGAACCACTCGGCTGATCCTTCTTCAATATGCCCTTCACCAACATGCAGTGTTTCCTTGATTGAATTAGCTCTCACACCAATATTTGCGTCTAGAGCCTTTGCATTGAGGGCTATCTGAAAACGGCTGTGGCGCTGAAGTTGCCTGTGAATGTGGAGTTGGTGGCATGTGAAACCCGCATGTGGAGCACT
Organism: Ochotona princeps; assembly: GCF_030435755.1. Classification (NCBI taxonomy): domain Eukaryota; kingdom Metazoa; phylum Chordata; class Mammalia; order Lagomorpha; family Ochotonidae; genus Ochotona; species Ochotona princeps. The sequence goes on along the minus strand of NW_026697149.1, from coordinate 83,581 downwards.
CGTTTGTGTAGGATGCTGACCAAGCTTCATTTCAGTCCTAGGCACACAAAGAGCACTAAGCATAGAGTGTGAAAACTGAGTTTCCTTGAGAGCTGCTTGGAAGCCTGATGGTGTGTGAAGTTAGTGAGCCAAATGGAGTTGTTCTCCCACAAGAACCACTCGGCTGATCCTTCTTCAATATGCCCTTCACCAACATGCAGTGTTTCCTTGATTGAATTAGCTCTCACACCAATATTTGCGTCTAGAGCCTTTGCATTGAGGGCTATCTGAAAACGGCTGTGGCGCTGAAGTTGCCTGTGAATGTGGAGTTGGTGGCATGTGAAACCCGCATGTGGAGCATTCGTTTGTGTGGGATGCTCTAGCAGGTTCATTTCAGTCCTAGCCATAAAAGGGCACTAAGCATAGAGTGTGAAAACTGAGTTTCCTTGAGAGCTGCTTGGAAGCCTGATGGTGTGTGAAGTTAGTGAGCCAAATGGAGTTGTTCTCCCACAAGAACCACTCGGCAGATTCTTCTTCAATATGCCCTTCACCAACATGCAGTGTTTCCTTGATTGAATTAGCTCTCACACCAATATTTGCGTCTAGAGCCTTTGCATTGAGGGCTATCTGAAAACGGCTGTGGCGCTGAAGTTGCCTGTGAATGTGGAGTTGGTGGCATGTGAAACCCGCATATGGAGCATTCGTTTGTGTGGTATGCTCTACCAGGTTCATTCCTAGATATTGCACTCAAAGGGCACTAAGCATAGAGTTTGAAAACTGAGTTTGCTTGAGAGCTGCTTGGAAGCCTGATGGTGTGTGAAGTTAGTGAGCCAAATGGAGTTGTTCTCCCACAAGAACCACTCGGCTGATCCTTCTTCAATATGCCCTTCAGCAACATGCAGTGTTTCCTTGATTGAATTAGCTCTCACACCAATATTTGCGTCTAGAGCCTTTGCATTGAGGGCTATCTGAAAACGGCTGTGGCGCTGAAGTTGCCTGTGAATGTGGAGTTGGTGGCATGTGAAACCCGCATGTGGAGCATTCGTTTGTGTGGGATGCTGACCAAGCATCATTTCAGTCCTAGTCACACAAAGAGCACTAAGCATAGAGTGTGAAAACTGAGTTTCCTTGAGAGCTGCTTGGAAGCCTGATGGTGTGTGAAGTTAGTGAGCCAAATGGAGTTGTTCTCCCACAAGAACCACTTGGCTGATCCTTCTTCAATATGCCCTTCACCAACATGCAGTGTTTCCTTGATTGAATTAGCTCTCACACCAATATTTGCGTCTAGAGCCTTTGCATTGAGGGCTATCTGAAAACGGCTGTGGCGCTGAAGTTGCCTGTCAATTTGGAGTTGGTGGCATGTGAAACCCGCATGTGGAGCATTCGTTTGTGTGGGATGCTCTACCAGGTTCATTCCTAGATAATGCACTCAAAGGGCACTAAGCATAGAGTGTGAAAACTGAGTTTCCTTGAGAGCTGCTTGGAAGCCTGATGGTGTGTGAAGTTAGTGAGCCCAATGGAGTTGTTCTCCCACAAGAACCACTCGGCTGATCCTTCTTCAATATGCCCTTCACCAACATGCAGTGTTTCCTTGATTGAATTAGCTCTCACACCAATATTTGCGTCTAGAGCCTTTGCATTGAGGGCTATCTGAAAACGGCTGTGGCGCTGAAGTTGCCTGTGAATGTGGAGTTGGTGGCATGTGAAACCCGCATGTGCAGCATTCGCTTGTGTGGGATGCTCTACCAGGTTCATTTCAGTCCTAGCCATACAAAGGGCACTAAGCATAGAGTGTGAAAACTGAGTTTCCTTGAGAGCTGCTTGGAAGCCTGATGGTGTGTGAAGTTAGTGAGCCAAATGGAGTTGTTCTCCCACAAGAACCACTCGGCTGATCCTTCTTCAATATGCCCTTCACCAACATGCAGTGTTTCCTTGATTGAATTAGCTCTCACACCAATATTTGCGTCTAGAGCCTTTGCATTGAGGGCTATCTGAAAACGGCTGTGGCGCTGAAGTTGCCTGTGAATGTGGAGTTGGTGGCATGTGAAACCCGCATGTGGAGCATTCGTTTATGTGGGATGCTGACCAAGCTTCATTTCAGTCTAGGCACACAAAGAGCACTAAGCATAGAGTGTGAAAACTGAGTTTCCTTGAGAGCTGCTTGGAAGCCTGATGGTGTGTGAAGTTAGTGAGCCAAATGGAGTTGTTCTCCCACAAGAACCACTCGGCTGATCCTTCTTCAATATGCCCTTCACCAACATGCAGTGTTTCCTTGATTGAATTAGCTCTCACACCAATATTTGCGTCTAGAGCCTTTGCATTGAGGGCTATCTGAAAACGGCTGTGGCGCTGAAGTTGCCTGTGAATGTGGATTTGGTGGCATGTGAAACCCGCATGTGGAGCATTCGTTTGTGTGGGATGCTCTAAAAGGTTCATTCCTAGATAATGCACTCAAAGGGCACTAAGCATAGAGTGTGAAAACTGAGTTTCCTTGAGAGCTGCTTGGAAGCCTGATGGTGTGTGAAGTTAGTGAGCCAAATGGAGTTGTTCTCCCACAAGAACCACTCGGCTGATCCTTCTTCAATATGCCCTTCACCAACATGCAGTGTTTCCTTGATTGAATTAGCTCTCACACCAATATTTGCGTCTAGAGGCTTTGCATTGAGGGCTATCTGAAAACGGCTGTGGCGCTGAAGTTGCCTGTGAATGTGGAGTTGGTGGCATGTGAAACCCGCATGTGGAGCATTCGTTTGTGTGGGATGCTCTAGCAGGTTCATTTCAGTCCTAGCCATACAAAGGGCACTAAGCATTGAGAGTGAAAACTGAGTTTCCTTGAGAGCTGCTTGGAAGCCTGATGGTGTGTGAAGTTAGTGATCCAAATGGAGTTGTTCTCCCACAAGAACCACTCGGCTGATCCTTCTTCAATATGCCCTTCACCAACATGCAGTGTTTCCTTGATTGAATTAGCTCTCACACCAATATTTGCGTCTAGAGGCTTTGCATTGAGGGCTATCTGAAAACGGCTGTGGCGCTAATGTGGAGTTGGTGGCATGTGAAACCCGCATGTGGAGCATTCGTTTGTGTGGGATGCTGAAGAAGCATCATTTCAGTCCTAGGCACACAAAGAGCACTAAGCATAGAGTGTGAAAACTGAGTTTCCTTGAGAGCTGCTTGGAAGCCTGATGGTGTGTGAAGTTAGTGAGCCAAATGGAATTGTTCTCCCACAAGAACCACTCGGCTGATCCTTCTTCAATATGCCCTTCACCAACATGCAGTGTTTCCTTGATTGAATTAGCTCTCACACCAATATTTGCGTCTAGAGCCTTTGCATTGAGGGCTATCTGAAAACGGCTGTGGCGCTGAAGTTGCCTGTGAATGTGGAGTTGGTGGCATGTGAAACCCGCATGTGGAGCATTCGTTTGTGTGGGATGCTCTACCAGGTTCATTTCAGTCCTAGCCATACAAAGGGCACTAAGCATAGAGTGTGAAAACTGAGTTTCCTTGAGAGCTGCTTGGAAGCCTGATGGTGTGTGAAGTTAGTGAGCCAAATGGAATTGTTCTCCCACAAGAACCACTCGGCTGATCCTTCTTCAATATGCCCTTCACCAACATGCAGTGTTTCCTTGATTGAATTAGCTCTCACACCAATATTTGCGTCTAGAGCCTTTGCATTGAGGGCTATCTGAAAACGGCTGTGGCGCTGAAGTTGCCTGTGAATGTGCAGTTGGTGGCATGTGAAACCCGCATGTGGAGCATTCGTTTGTGTGGGATGCTCTACCATGTTCATTCCTAGATAATGCACTCAAAGGGCACTAAGCATAGAGTGTGAAAACTGAGTTTCCTTGAGAGCTGCTTGGAAGCCTGATGGTGTGTGAAGTTAGTGAGCCAAATGGAGTTGTTCTCCCACAAGAACCACTTGGCTGATCCTTCTTCAATATGCCCTTCACCAACATGCAGTGTTTCCTTGATTGAATTAGCTCTCACACCAATATTTGCGTCTAGAGCCTTTGCATTGAGGGCTATCTGAAAACAGCTGTGGCGCTGAAGTTGCCTGTGAATGTGGAGTTGGTGTCATGTGAAACCTGCATGTGGAGCATTCGTTTGTGTGGGATGCTCTACCAGGTTCATTCCTAGATAATGCACTCAAAGGGCACTAAGCATAGAGTGTGAAAACTGAGTTTCCTTGAGAGCTGCTTGGAAGCCTGATGGTGTGTGAAGTTAGTGAGCCAAATGGAGTTGTTCTCCCACAAGAACCACTCGGCTGATCCTTCTTCAATATGCCCTTCACCAACATGCAGTGTTTCCTTGATTGAATTAGCTCTCACACCAATATTTGCGTCTAGAGCCTTTGCATTGAGGGCTATCTGAAAACGGCTGTGGCGCTGAAGTTGCCTGTGAATGTGCAGTTGGTGGCATGTGAAACCCGCATGTGGAGCATTCGTTTGTGTGGGATGCTGACCAAGCTTCATTTCAGTCCTAGGCACACAAAGAGCACTAAGCATAGAGTGTGAAAACTGAGTTTCCTTGAGAGCTGCTTGGAAGCCTGATGGTGTGTGAAGTTAGTGAGCCAAATGGAGTTGTTCTCCCACAAGAACCACTCGGCTGATCCTTCTTCAATATGCCCTTCACCAACATGCAGTGTTTCCTTGATTGAATTAGCTCTCACACCAATATTTGAGTCTAGAGCCTTTGCATTGAGGGCTATCTGAAAACGGCTGTGGCGCTGAAGTTGCCTGTGAATGTGGAGTTGGTGGCATGTGAAACCCGCATGTGGAGCATTCGTTTGTGTGGGATGCTCTACCAGGTTCATTCCTAGATAATGCACTCAAAGGGCACAAAGCATAGAGTGTGAAAACTGAGTTTCCTTGAGAGCTGCTTGGAAGCCTGATGGTGTGTGAAGTTAGTGAGCCAAATGGAGTTGTTCTCCCACAAGAACCACTCGGCTGATCCTTCTTCAATATGCCCTTCACCAACATGCAGTGTTTCCTTGATTGAATTAGCTCTCACACCAATATTTGCGTCTAGAGCCTTTGAATTGAGGGCTATCTGAAAACGGCTGTGGCGCTGAAGTTGCCTGTGAATGTGGAGTTGGTGGCATGTGAAACCCGCATGTGGAGCATTCGTTTGTGTGGGATGCTCTACCAGGTTCATTCCTAGATAATGCACTCAAAGAGCACTAAGCATAGAGTGTGAAAACTGAGTTTCCTTGAGAGCTGCTTGGAAGCCTGATGGTGTGTGAAGTTAGTGAGCCAAATGGAGTTGTTCTCCCACAAGAACCACTCGGCTGATCCTTCCTCAATATGCCCTTCACCAACATGCAGTGTTTCCTTGATTGAATTAGCTCTCACACCAATATTTGCGTCTAGAGCCTTTGCATTGAGGGCTATCTGAAAACGGCTGTGGCGCTGAAGTTGCCTGTGAATGTGGAGTTGGTGGCATGTGAAACCCGAATGTGGAGCATTCGTTTGTGTGGGATGCTCTACCAGGTTCATTCCTAGATAATGCACTCAAAGGGCACTAAGCATAGAGTGTGAAAACTGAGTTTTCTTGAGAGCTGCTTGGAAGCCTGATGGTGTGTGAAGTTAGTGAGCTAAATGGAGTTGTTCTCCCACAAGAACCACTCGGCTGATCCTTCTTCAATATGCCCTTCACCAACATGCAGTGTTTCCTTGATTGAATTAGCTCTCACACCAATATTTGCGTCTAGAGCCTTTGCATTGAGGGCTATCTGAAAACGGCTGTGGCGCTGAAGTTGCCTGTGAATGTGGAGTTGGTGGCATGTGAAACCCGCATGTGGAGCATTCGTTTGTGTGGGATGCTCTACCAAGTTCATTCCTAGATAATGCACTCAAAGGGCACTAAGCATAGAGTGTGAAAACTGAGTTTCCTTGAGAGCTGCTTTGAAGCCTGATGGTGTGTGAAGTTAGTGAGCCAAATGGAGTTGTTCTCCCACAAGAACCACTCGGCTGATCCTTCTTCAATATGCCCTTCACCAACATGCAGTGTTTCCTTGATTGAATTAGCTCTCACACCAATATTTGCGTCTAGAGCCTTTGCATTGAGGGCTATCTGAAAACGGCTGTGGCGCTGAAATTGCCTGTGAATGTGGAGTTGGTGGCATGTGAAACCGCATGTGGAGCATTCGTTTGTGTGGGATGCTGACCAAGCTTCATTTCAGTCCTAGGCACACAAAGAGCACTAAGCATAGAGTGTGAAAACTGAGTTTCCTTGAGAGCTGCTTGGAAGCCTGATGGTGTGTGAAGTTAGTGAGCCAAATGGAGTTGTTCTCCCACAAGAACCACTTGGCTGATCCTTCTTCAATATGCCCTTCACCAACATGCAGTGTTTCCTTGATTGAATTAGCTCTCACACCAATATTTGCGTCTAGAGCCTTTGCATTGAGGGCTATCTGAAAACGGCTGTGGCGCTGAAGTTGCCTGTGAATGTGGAGTTGGTGTCATGTGAAACCCGCATGTGGAGCATTCGTTTGTGTGGGATGCTCTACCAGGTTCATTTCAGTCCTAGCCATACAAAGGGCACTAAGCATAGAGTGTGAAAACTGAGTTTCCTTGAGAGCTGCTTGGAAGCCTGATGGTGTGTGAAGTTAGTGAGCCAAATGGAGTTGTTCTCCCACAAGAACCACTCGGCTGATCCTTCTTCAATATGCCCTTCACCAACATGCAGTGTTTCCTTGATTGAATTAGCTCTCACACCAATATTTGCGTCTAGAGCCTTTGCATTGAGGGCTATCTGAAAACGGCTGTGGCGCTAATGTGGAGTTGGTGGCATGTGAAACCCGCATGTGGAGCATTCGTTTGTGTGGGATGCTGAAGAAGCATCATTTCAGTCCTAGGAACACAAAGAGCACTAAGCATAGAGTGTGAAACCTGAGTTTCCTTGAGAGCTGCTTGGAAGCCTGATGGTGTGTGAAGTTAGTGAGCCAAATGGAATTGTTCTCCCACAAGAACCACTCGGCTGATCCTTCTTCAATATGCCCTTCACCAACATGCAGTGTTTCCTTGATTGAATTAGCTCTCACACCAATATTTGCGTCTAGAGCCTTTGCATTGAGGGCTATCTGAAAACGGCTGTGGCGCTGAAGTTGCCTGTGAATGTGGAGTTGGTGGCATGTGAAACCCGCATGTGGAGCATTCGTTTGTGTGGGATGCTCTACCAGGTTCATTTCAGTCCAAGCCATACAAAGGGCACTAAGCATAGAGTGTGAAAACTGAGTTTCCTTGAGAGCTGCTTGGAAGCCTGATGGTGTGTGAAGTTAGTGAGCCAAATGGAATTGTTCTCCCACAAGAACCACTCGGCTGATCCTTCTTCAATATGCCCTTCACCAACATGCAGTGTTTCCTTGCTTGAATTAGCTCTCACACCAATATTTGCGTCTAGAGCCTTTGCATTGAGGGCTATCTGAAAACGGCTGTGGCGCTGAAGTTGCCTGTGAATGTGGAGTTGGTGTCATGTGAAACCTGCATGTGGAGCATTCGTTTGTGTGGGATGCTCTACCAGGTTCATTCCTAGATAATGCACTCAAAGGGCACTAAGCACAGAGTGTGAAAACTGAGTTTCCTTGAGAGCTGCTTGGAAGCCTGATGGTGTGTGAAGTTAGTGAGCCAAATGGAGTTGTTCTCCCACAAGAACCACTCGGCTGATCCTTCTTCAATATGCCCTTCACCAACATGCAGTGTTTCCTTGATTGAATTAGCTCTCACACCAATATTTGCGTCTAGAGCCTTTGCATTGAGGGCTATCTGAAAACGGCTGTGGCGCTGAAGTTGCCTGTGAATGTGGAGTTGGTTTCATGTGAAACCCGCATGTGGAGCATTCGTTTGTGTGGGATGCTGACCAAGCTTCATTTCAGTCCTAGTCACACAAAGAGCACTAAGCATAGAGTGTGAAAACTGAGTTTCCTTGAGAGCTGCTTGGAAGCCTGATGGTGTGTGAAGTTAGTGAGCCAAATGGAGTTGTTCTCCCACAAGAACCACTCGGCTGACCCTTCTTCAATATGCCCTTCACCAACATGCAGTGTTTCCTTGATTGAATTAGCTCTCACACCAATATTTGCGTCTAGAGCCTTTGCATTGAGGGCTATCTGAAAACGGCTGTGGCGCTGAAGTTGCCTGTGAATGTGGAGTTGGTGGCATGTGAAACCCGCATGTGGAGCATTCGTTTGTGTGGGATGCTCTACCAGGTTCATTTCAGTCCTAGCCATACAAAGGGCACTAAGCATAGAGTGTGAAAACTGAGTTTCCTTGAGAGCTGCTTGGAAGCCTGATGGTGTGTGAAGTTAGTGAGCCAAATGGAATTGTTCTCCCACAAGAACCACTCGGCTGATCCTTCTTCAATATGCCCTTCACCAACATGCAGTGTTTCCTTGCTTGAATTAGCTCTCACACCAATATTTGCGTCTAGAGCCTTTGCATTGAGGGCTATCTGAAAACGGCTGTGGCGCTGAAGTTGCCTGTGAATGTGCAGTTGGTGGCATGTGAAACCCGCATGTGGAGCATTCGTTTGTGTGGGATGCTCTACCATGTTCATTCCTAGATAATGCACTCAAAGGGCACTAAGCATAGAGTGTGAAAACTGAGTTTCCTTGAGAGCTGCTTGGAAGCCTGATGGTGTGTGAAGTTAGTGAGCCAAATGGAGTTGTTCTCCCACAAGAACCACTTGGCTGATCCTTCTTCAATATGCCCTTCACCAACATGCAGTGTTTCCTTGATTGAATTAGCTCTCACACCAATATTTGCGTCTAGAGCCTTTGCATTGAGGGCTATCTGAAAACGGCTGTGGCGCTGAAGTTGCCTGTGAATGTGGAGTTGGTGTCATGTGAAACCCGCATGTGGAGCATTCGTTTGTGTGGGATGCTCTACCAGGTTCATTCCTAGATAATGCACTCAAAGGGCACTAAGCACAGAGTGTGAAAACTGAGTTTCCTTGAGAGCTGCTTGGAAGCCTGATGGTGTGTGAAGTTAGTGAGCCAAATGGAGTTGTTCTCCCACAAGAACCACTCGGCTGATCCTTCTTCAATATGCCCTTCACCAACATGCAGTGTTTCCTTGATTGAATTAGCTCTCACACCAATATTTGCGTCTAGAGCCTTTGCATTGAGGGCTATCTGAAAACGGCTGTGGCGCTGAAGTTGCCTGTGAATGTGGAGTTGGTTTCATGTGAAACCCGCATGTGGAGCATTCGTTTGTGTGGGATGCTGACCAAGCTTCATTTCAGTCCTAGTCACACAAAGAGCACTAAGCATAGAGTGTGAAAACTGAGTTTCCTTGAGAGCTGCTTGGAAGCCTGATGGTGTGTGAAGTTAGTGAGCCAAATGGAGTTGTTCTCCCACAAGAACCACTTGGCTGATCCTTCTTCAATATGCTCTTCACCAACATGCAGTGTTTTCTTGATTGAATTAGCTCTCACACCAATATTTGCGTCTAGAGCCATTGCATTGAGGGCTATCTGAAAACGGCTGTGGCGCTGAAGTTGCCTGTGAATGTGGAGTTGGTGGCATGTGAAACCCGCATGTGGAGCATTCGTTTGTGTGGGATGCTCTACCAGGTTCATTCCTAGATAATGCACTCAAAGGGCACTAAGCATAGAGTGTGAAAGCTGAGTTTCCTTGAGAGCTGCTTGGAAGCCTGATGGTGTGTGAAGTTAGTGAGCCAAATGGAGTTGTTCTCCCACAAGAACCACTCGGCTGATCCTTCTTCAATATGCCCTTCACCAACATGCAGTGTTTCCTTGATTGAATTAGCTCTCACACCAATATTTGCGTCTAGAGCCTTTGCATTGAGGGCTATCTGAAAATGGCTGTGGCGCTGAAGTTGCCTGTGAATGTGGAGTTGGTGGCATGTGAAACCCGCATGTGGAGCATTCGTTTGTGTGGGATGCTCTACCAGGTTCATTCCTAGATAATGCACTCAAAGGTCACTAAGCATAGAGTGTGAAAACTGAGTTTCCTTGAGAGCTGCTTGGAAGCCTGATGGTGTGTGAAGTTAGTGAGCCAAATGGAGTTGTTCTCCCACAAGAACCACTTGGCTGATCCTTCTTCAATATGCCCTTCACCAACATGCAGTGTTTTCTTGATTCAATTAGCTCTCACACCAATATTTGCGTCTAGAGCCTTTGCATTGAGGGCTATCTGAAAACGGCTGTGGCGCTGAAGTTGCCTGTGAATGTGGAGTTGGTGGCATGTGAAACCCGCATGTGGAGCATTCGTTTGTGTGGGATGCTCTACCAGGTTCATTCCTAGATAATGCACTCAAAGGGCACTAAGCATAGAGTGTGAAAACTGAGTTTCCTTGAGAGCTGCTTGGAAGCCTGATGGTGTGTGAAGTTAGTGAGCCAAATGGAGTTGTTCTCCCACAAGAACCACTCGGCTGATCCTTCTTCAATATGCCCTTCACCAACATGCAGTGTTTCCTTGATTGAATTAGCTCTCACACCAATATTTGCGTCTAGAGCCTTTGCATTGAGGGCTATCTGAAAACGGCTGTGGCGCTGAAGTTGCCTGTGAATGTGGAGTTGGTGGCATGTGAAACCCGCATGTGGAGCATTCGTTTGTGTGGGATGCTCTACCAGGTTCATTCCCTAGATAATGCACTCAAAGGGCACTAAGCATAGTGTGTGAAAGCTGAGTTTCTTTGAGAGCTGCTTGGAAGCCTGATGGTGTGTGAAGTTAGTGAGCCAAATGGAGTTGTTCTCCCACAAGAACCACTCGGCTGATCCTTCTTCAATATGCCCTTCACCAACATGCAGTGTTTCCTTGATTGAATTAGCTCTCACACCAATATTTGCGTCTAGAGCCTTTGCATTGAGGGCTATCTGAAAACGGCTGTGGCGCTAATGTGGAGTTGGTGGCATGTGAAACCCGCATGTGGAGCATTCGTTTGTGTGGGATGCTGAAGAAGCATCATTTCAGTCCTAGGAACACAAAGAGCACTAAGCATAGAGTGTGAAACCTGAGTTTCCTTGAGAGCTGCTTGGAAGCCTGATGGTGTGTGAAGTTAGTGAGCCAAATGGAATTGTTCTCCCACAAGAACCACTCGGCTGATCCTTCTTCAATATGCCCTTCACCAACATGCAGTGTTTCCTTGATTGAATTAGCTCTCACACCAATATTTGCGTCTAGAGCCTTTGCATTGAGGGCTATCTGAAAACGGCTGTGGCGCTGAAGTTGCCTGTGAATGTGGAGTTGGTGGCATGTGAAACCCGCATGTGGAGCATTCGTTTGTGTGGGATGCTCTACCAGGTTCATTTCAGTCCTAGCCATACAAAGGGCACTAAGCATAGAGTGTGAAAACTGAGTTTCCTTGAGAGCTGCTTGGAAGCCTGATGGTGTGTGAAGTTAGTGAGCCAAATGGAATTGTTCTCCCACAAGAACCACTCGGCTGATCCTTCTTCAATATGCCCTTCACCAACATGCAGTGTTTCCTTGCTTGAATTAGCTCTCACACCAATATTTGCGTCTAGAGCCTTTGCATTGAGGGCTATCTGAAAACGGCTGTGGCGCTGAAGTTGCCTGTGAATGTGCAGTTGGTGGCATGTGAAACCCGCATGTGGAGCATTCGTTTGTGTGGGATGCTCTACCATGTTCATTCCTAGATAATGCACTCAAAGGGCACTAAGCATAGAGTGTGAAAACTGAGTTTCCTTGAGAGCTGCTTGGAAGCCTGATGGTGTGTGAAGTTAGTGAGCCAAATGGAGTTGTTCTCCCACAAGAACCACTTGGCTGATCCTTCTTCAATATGCCCTTCACCAACATGCAGTGTTTCCTTGATTGAATTAGCTCTCACACCAATATTTGCGTCTAGAGCCTTTGCATTGAGGGCTATCTGAAAACGGCTGTGGCGCTGAAGTTGCCTGTGAATGTGGAGTTGGTGTCATGTGAAACCTGCATGTGGAGCATTCGTTTGTGTGGGATGCTCTACCAGGTTCATTCCTAGATAATGCACTCAAAGGGCACTAAGCACAGAGTGTGAAAACTGAGTTTCCTTGAGAGCTGCTTGGAAGCCTGATGGTGTGTGAAGTTAGTGAGCCAAATGGAGTTGTTCTCCCACAAGAACCACTCGGCTGATCCTTCTTCAATATGCCCTTCACCAACATGCAGTGTTTCCTTGATTGAATTAGCTCTCACACCAATATTTGCGTCTAGAGCCTTTGCATTGAGGGCTATCTGAAAACGGCTGTGGCGCTGAAGTTGCCTGTGAATGTGGAGTTGGTGGCATGTGAAACCCGCATGTGGAGCATTCGTTTGTGTGGGATGCTCTACCAGGTTCATTTCAGTCCTAGCCATACAAAGGGCACTAAGCATAGAGTGTGAAAACTGAGTTTCCTTGAGAGCTGCTTGGAAGCCTGATGGTGTGTGAAGTTAGTGAGCCAAATGGAATTGTTCTCCCACAAGAACCACTCGGCTGATCCTTCTTCAATATGCCCTTCACCAACATGCAGTGTTTCCTTGCTTGAATTAGCTCTCACACCAATATTTGCGTCTAGAGCCTTTGCATTGAGGGCTATCTGAAAACGGCTGTGGCGCTGAAGTTGCCTGTGAATGTGGAGTTGGTGGCATGTGAAACCCGCATGTGGAGCATTCGTTTGTGTGGGATGCTCTACCATGTTCATTCCTAGATAATGCACTCAAAGGGCACTAAGCATAGAGTGTGAAAACTGAGTTTCCTTGAGAGCTGCTTGGAAGCCTGATGGTGTGTGAAGTTAGTGAGCCAAATGGAGTTGTTCTCCCACAAGAACCACTTGGCTGATCCTTCTTCAATATGCCCTTCACCAACATGCAGTGTTTCCTTGATTGAATTAGCTCTCACACCAATATTTGCGTCTAGAGCCTTTGCATTGAGGGCTATCTGAAAACGGCTGTGGCGCTGAAGTTGCCTGTGAATGTGGAGTTGGTGTCATGTGAAACCTGCATGTGGAGCATTCGTTTGTGTGGGATGCTCTACCAGGTTCATTCCTAGATAATGCACTCAAAGGGCACTAAGCACAGAGTGTGAAAACTGAGTTTCCTTGAGAGCTGCTTGGAAGCCTGATGGTGTGTGAAGTTAGTGAGCCAAATGGAGTTGTTCTCCCACAAGAACCACTCGGCTGATCCTTCTTCAATATGCCCTTCACCAACATGCAGTGTTTCCTTGATTGAATTAGCTCTCACACCAATATTTGCGTCTAGAGCCTTTGCATTGAGGGCTATCTGAAAACGGCTGTGGCGCTGAAGTTGCCTGTGAATGTGGAGTTGGTTTCATGTGAAACCCGCATGTGGAGCATTCGTTTGTGTGGGATGCTGACCAAGCTTCATTTCAGTCCTAGTCACACAAAGAGCACTAAGCATAGAGTGTGAAAACTGAGTTTCCTTGAGAGCTGCTTGGAAGCCTGATGGTGTGTGAAGTTAGTGAGCCAAATGGAGTTGTTCTCCACAAGAACCACTTGGCTGATCCTTCTTCAATATGCTCTTCACCAACATGCAGTGTTTTCTTGATTGAATTAGCTCTCACACCAATATTTGCGTCTAGAGCCATTGCATTGAGGGCTATCTGAAAACGGCTGTGGCGCTGAAGTTGCCTGTGAATGTGGAGTTGGTGGCATGTGAAACCCGCATGTGGAGCATTCGTTTGTGTGGGATGCTCTACCAGGTTCATTCCTAGATAATGCACTCAAAGGGCACTAAGCATAGAGTGTGAAAGCTGAGTTTCCTTGAGAGCTGCTTGGAAGCCTGATGGTGTGTGAAGTTAGTGAGCCAAATGGAGTTGTTCTCCCACAAGAACCACTCGGCTGATCCTTCTTCAATATGCCCTTCACCAACATGCAGTGTTTCCTTGATTGAATTAGCTCTCACACCAATATTTGCGTCTAGAGCCTTTGCATTGAGGGCTATCTGAAAATGGCTGTGGCGCTGAAGTTGCCTGTGAATGTGGAGTTGGTGGCATGTGAAACCCGCATGTGGAGCATTCGTTTGTGTGGGATGCTCTACCAGGTTCATTCCTAGATAATGCACTCAAAGGTCACTAAGCATAGAGTGTGAAAACTGAGTTTCCTTGAGAGCTGCTTGGAAGCCTGATGGTGTGTGAAGTTAGTGAGCCAAATGGAGTTGTTCTCCCACAAGAACCACTTGGCTGATCCTTCTTCAATATGCCCTTCACCAACATGCAGTGTTTTCTTGATTGAATTAGCTCTCACACCAATATTTGCGTCTAGAGCCTTTGCATTGAGGGCTATCTGAAAACGGCTGTGGCGCTGAAGTTGCTGTGAATGTGGAGTTGGTGGCATGTGAAACCCGCATGTGGAGCATTCGTTTGTGTGGGATGCTCTACCAGGTTCATTCCTAGATAATGCACTCAAAGGGCACTAAGCATAGAGTGTGAAAACTGAGTTTCCTTGAGAGCTGCTTGGAAGCCTGATGGTGTGTGAAGTTAGTGAGCCAAATGGAGTTGTTCTCCCACAAGAACCACTCGGCTGATCCTTCTTCAATATGCCCTTCACCAACATGCAGTGTTTCCTTGATTGAATTAGCTCTCACACCAATATTTGCGTCTAGAGCCTTTGCATTGAGGGCTATCTGAAAACGGCTGTGGCGCTGAAGTTGCCTGTGAATGTGGAGTTGGTGGCATGTGAAACCCGCATGTGGAGCATTCGTTTGTGTGGGATGCTCTACCAGGTTCATTCCCTAGATAATGCACTCAAAGGGCACTAAGCATAGAGTGTGAAAGCTGAGTTTCTTTGAGAGCTGCTTGGAAGCCTGATGGTGTGTGAAGTTAGTGAGCCAAATGGAGTTGTTCTCCCACAAGAACCACTTGGCTGATCCTTCTTCAATATGCCCTTCACCACATGCAGTGTTTCCTTGATTGAATTAGCTCTCACACCAATATTTGCGTCTAGAGCCTTTGCATTGAGGGCTATCTGAAAACGGCTGTGGCGCTGAAGTTGCCTGTGAATGTGGAGTTGGTGTCATGTGAAACCTGCATGTGGAGCATTCGTTTGTGTGGGATGCTCTACCAGGTTCATTCCTAGATAATGCACTCAAAGGGCACTAAGCACAGAGTGTGAAAACTGAGTTTCCTTGAGAGCTGCTTGGAAGCCTGATGGTGTGTGAAGTTAGTGAGCCAAATGGAGTTGTTCTCCCACAAGAACCACTCGGCTGATCCTTCTTCAATATGCCCTTCACCAACATGCAGTGTTTCCTTGATTGAATTAGCTCTCACACCAATATTTGCGTCTAGAGCCTTTGCATTGAGGGCTATCTGAAAACGGCTGTGGCGCTGAAGTTGCCTGTGAATGTGGAGTTGGTTTCATGTGAAACCCGCATGTGGAGCATTCGTTTGTGTGGGATGCTGACCAAGCTTCATTTCAGTCCTAGGCACACAAAGAGCACTAAGCATAGAGTGTGAAAACTGAGTTTCCTTGAGAGCTGCTTGGAAGCCTGATGGTGTGTGAAGTTAGTGAGCCAAATGGAGTTGTTCTCCCACAAGAACCACTTGGCTGATCCTTCTTCAATATGCTCTTCACCAACATGCAGTGTTTTCTTGATTGAATTAGCTCTCACACCAATATTTGCGTCTAGAGCCATTGCATTGAGGGCTATCTGAAAACGGCTGTGGCGCTGAAGTTGCCTGTGAATGTGGAGTTGGTGGCATGTGAAACCCGCATGTGGAGCATTCGTTTGTGTGGGATGCTCTACCAGGTTCATTCCTAGATAATGCACTCAAAGGGCACTAAGCATAGAGTGTGAAAGCTGAGTTTCCTTGAGAGCTGCTTGGAAGCCTGATGGTGTGTGAAGTTAGTGAGCCAAATGGAGTTGTTCTCCCACAAGAACCACTCGGCTGATCCTTCTTCAATATGCCCTTCACCAACATGCAGTGTTTCCTTGATTGAATTAGCTCTCACACCAATATTTGCGTCTAGAGCCTTTGCATTGAGGGCTATCTGAAAATGGCTGTGGCGCTGAAGTTGCCTGTGAATGTGGAGTTGGTGGCATGTGAAACCCGCATGTGGAGCATTCGTTTGTGTGGGATGCTCTACCAGGTTCATTCCTAGATAATGCACTCAAAGGTCACTAAGCATAGAGTGTGAAAACTGAGTTTCCTTGAGAGCTGCTTGGAAGCCTGATGGTGTGTGAAGTTAGTGAGCCAAATGGAGTTGTTCTCCCACAAGAACCACTTGGCTGATCCTTCTTCAATATGCCCTTCACCAACATGCAGTGTTTTCTTGATTGAATTAGCTCTCACACCAATATTTGCGTCTAGAGCCTTTGCATTGAGGGCTATCTGAAAACGGCTGTGGCGCTGAAGTTGCCTGTGAATGTGGAGTTGGTGGCATGTGAAACCCGCATGTGGAGCATTCGTTTGTGTGGGATGCTCTACCAGGTTCATTCCTAGATAATGCACTCAAAGGGCACTAAGCATAGAGTGTGAAAACTGAGTTTCCTTGAGAGCTGCTTGGAAGCCTGATGGTGTGTGAAGTTAGTGAGCCAAATGGAGTTGTTCTCCCACAAGAACCACTCGGCTGATCCTTCTTCAATATGCCCTTCACCAACATGCAGTGTTTCCTTGATTGAATTAGCTCTCACACCAATATTTGCGTCTAGAGCCTTTGCATTGAGGGCTATCTGAAAACGGCTGTGGCGCTGAAGTTGCCTGTGAATGTGGAGTTGGTGGCATGTGAAACCCGCATGTGGAGCATTCGTTTGTGTGGGATGCTCTACCAGGTTCATTCCCTAGATAATGCACTCAAAGGGCACTAAGCATAGAGTGTGAAAGCTGAGTTTCTTTGAGAGCTGCTTGGAAGCCTGATGGTGTGTGAAGTTAGTGAGCCAAATGGAGTTGTTCTCCCACAAGAACCACTTGGCTGATCCTTCTTCAATATGCCCTTCACCAACATGCAGTGTTTCCTTGATTGAATTAGCTCTCACACCAATATTTGCGTCTAGAGCCTTTGCATTGAGGGCTATCTGAAAACGGCTGTGGCGCTGAAGTTGCCTGTGAATGTGGAGTTGGTGTCATGTGAAACCTGCATGTGGAGCATTCGTTTGTGTGGGATGCTCTACCAGGTTCATTCCTAGATAATGCACTCAAAGGGCACTAAGCACAGAGTGTGAAAACTGAGTTTCCTTGAGAGCTGCTTGGAAGCCTGATGGTGTGTGAAGTTAGTGAGCCAAATGGAGTTGTTCTCCCACAAGAACCACTCGGCTGATCCTTCTTCAATATGCCCTTCACCAACATGCAGTGTTTCCTTGATTGAATTAGCTCTCACACCAATATTTGCGTCTAGAGCCTTTGCATTGAGGGCTATCTGAAAACGGCTGTGGCGCTGAAGTTGCCTGTGAATGTGGAGTTGGTTTCATGTGAAACCCGCATGTGGAGCATTCGTTTGTGTGGGATGCTGACCAAGCTTCATTTCAGTCCTAGGCACACAAAGAGCACTAAGCATAGAGTGTGAAAACTGAGTTTCCTTGAGAGCTGCTTGGAAGCCTGATGGTGTGTGAAGTTAGTGAGCCAAATGGAGTTGTTCTCCCACAAGAACCACTTGGCTGATCCTTCTTCAATATGCTCTTCACCAACATGCAGTGTTTTCTTGATTGAATTAGCTCTCACACCAATATTTGCGTCTAGAGCCATTGCATTGAGGGCTATCTGAAAACGGCTGTGGCGCTGAAGTTGCCTGTGAATGTGGAGTTGGTGGCATGTGAAACCCGCATGTGGAGCATTCGTTTGTGTGGGATGCTCTACCAGGTTCATTCCTAGATAATGCACTCAAAGGGCACTAAGCATAGAGTGTGAAAGCTGAGTTTCCTTGAGAGCTGCTTGGAAGCCTGATGGTGTGTGAAGTTAGTGAGCCAAATGGAGTTGTTCTCCCACAAGAACCACTCGGCTGATCCTTCTTCAATATGCCCTTCACCAACATGCAGTGTTTCCTTGATTGAATTAGCTCTCACACCAATATTTGCGTCTAGAGCCTTTGCATTGAGGGCTATCTGAAAATGGCTGTGGCGCTGAAGTTGCCTGTGAATGTGGAGTTGGTGGCATGTGAAACCCGCATGTGGAGCATTCGTTTGTGTGGGATGCTCTACCAGGTTCATTCCTAGATAATGCACTCAAAGGTCACTAAGCATAGAGTGTGAAAACTGAGTTTCCTTGAGAGCTGCTTGGAAGCCTGATGGTGTGTGAAGTTAGTGAGCCAAATGGAGTTGTTCTCCCACAAGAACCACTTGGCTGATCCTTCTTCAATATGCCCTTCACCAACATGCAGTGTTTTCTTGATTCAATTAGCTCTCACACCAATATTTGCGTCTAGAGCCTTTGCATTGAGGGCTATCTGAAAACGGCTGTGGCGCTGAAGTTGCCTGTGAATGTGGAGTTGGTGGCATGTGAAACCCGCATGTGGAGCATTCGTTTGTGTGGGATGCTCTACCAGGTTCATTCCTAGATAATGCACTCAAAGGGCACTAAGCATAGAGTGTGAAAACTGAGTTTCCTTGAGAGCTGCTTGGAAGCCTGATGGTGTGTGAAGTTAGTGAGCCAAATGGAGTTGTTCTCCCACAAGAACCACTCGGCTGATCCTTCTTCAATATGCCCTTCACCAACATGCAGTGTTTCCTTGATTGAATTAGCTCTCACACCAATATTTGCGTCTAGAGCCTTTGCATTGAGGGCTATCTGAAAACGGCTGTGGCGCTGAAGTTGCCTGTGAATGTGGAGTTGGTGGCATGTGAAACCCGCATGTGGAGCATTCGTTTGTGTGGGATGCTCTACCAGGTTCATTCCTAGATAATGCACTCAAAGGGCACTAAGCATAGAGTGTGAAAACTGAGTTTCCTTGAGAGCTGCTTGGAAGCCTGATGGTGTGTGAAGTTAGTGAGCCAAATGGAGTTGTTCTCCCACAAGAACCACTCGGCTGATCCTTCTTCAATATGCCCTTCACCAACATGCAGTGTTTCCTTGATTGAATTAGCTCTCACACCAATATTTGCGTCTAGAGCCTTTGCATTGAGGGCTATCTGAAAACGGCTGTGGCGCTGAAGTTGCCTGTGAATGTGGAGGTGGTGGCATGTGAAACCCGCATGTGGAGCATTCGTTTGTGTGGGATGCTCTACCAGGTTCATTCCTAGATAATGCACTCAAAGGGCACTAAGCATAGAGTGTGAAAACTGAGTTTCCTTGAGAGCTGCTTGGAAGCCTGATGGTGTGTGAAGTTAGTGAGCCAAATGGAGTTGTTCTCCCACAAGAACCACTCGGCTGATCCTTCTTCAATATGCCCTTCACCAACATGCAGTGTTTCCTTGATTGAATTAGCTCTCACACCAATATTTGCGTCTAGAGCCTTTGCATTGAGGGCTATCTGAAAACGGCTGTGGCGCTGAAGTTGCCTGTGAATGTGGAGTTGGTGGCATGTGAAACCCGCATGTGGAGCATTCGTTTGTGTGGGATGCTCTACCAGGTTCATTCCTAGATAATGCACTCAAAGGGCACTAAGCATAGAGTGTGAAAACTGAGTTTCCTTGAGAGCTGCTTGGAAGCCTGATGGTGTGTGAAGTTAGTGAGCCAAATGGAGTTGTTCTCCCACAAGAACCACTCGGCTGATCCTTCTTCAATATGACCTTCACCAACATGCAGTGTTTCCTTGATTGAATTAGCTCTCACACCAATATTTGCGTCTAGAGCCTTTGCATTGAGGGCTATCTGAAAACGGCTGTGGCGCTGAAGTTGCCTGTGAATGTGGAGTTGGTGGCATGTGAAACCCGCATGTGGAGCATTCGTTTGTGTGGGATGCTCTACCAGGTTCATTCCTAGATAATGCACTCAAAGGGCACTAAGCATAGAGTGTGAAAACTGAGTTTCCTTGAGAGCTGCTTGGAAGCCTGATGGTGTGTGAAGTTAGTGAGCCAAATGGAGTTGTTCTCCCACAAGAACCACTCGGCTGATCCTTCTTCAATATGCCCTTCACCAACATGCAGTGTTTCCTTGATTGAATTAGCTCTCACACCAATATTTGCGTCTAGAGCCTTTGCATTGAGGGCTATCTGAAAACGGCTGTGGCGCTGAAGTTGCCTGTGAATGTGGAGGTGGTGGCATGTGAAACCCGCATGTGGAGCATTCGTTTGTGTGGGATGCTCTACCAGGTTCATTCCTAGATAATGCACTCAAAGGGCACTAAGCATAGAGTGTGAAAACTGAGTTTCCTTGAGAGCTGCTTGGAAGCCTGATGGTGTGTGAAGTTAGTGAGCCAAATGGAGTTGTTCTCCCACAAGAACCACTCGGCTGATCCTTCTTCAATATGCCCTTCACCAACATGCAGTGTTTCCTTGATTGAATTAGCTCTCACACCAATATTTGCGTCTAGAGCCTTTGCATTGAGGGCTATCTGAAAACGGCTGTGGCGCTGAAGTTGCCTGTGAATGTGGAGTTGGTGGCATGTCAAACCCGCATGTGGAGCATTCGTTTGTGTGGGATGCTCTACCAGGTTCATTCCTAGATAATGCACTCAAAGGGCACTAAGCATAGAGTGTGAAAACTGAGTTTCCTTGAGAGCTGCTTGGAAGCCTGATGGTGTGTGAAGTTAGTGAGCCAAATGGAGTTGTTCTCCCACAAGAACCACTCGGCTGATCCTTCTTCAATATGCCCTTCACCAACATGCAGTGTTTCCTTGATTGAATTAGCTCTCACACCAATATTTGCGTCTAGAGCCTTTGCATTGAGGGCTATCTGAAAACGGCTGTGGCGCTGAAGTTGCCTGTGAATGTGGAGTTGGTGGCATGTGAAACCCGCATGTGGAGCATTCGTTTGTGTGGGATGCTCTACCAGGTTCATTCCTAGATAATGCACTCAAAGGGCACTAAGCATAGAGTGTGAAAACTGAGTTTCCTTGAGAGCTGCTTGGAAGCCTGATGGTGTGTGAAGTTAGTGAGCCAAATCGAGTTGTTCTCCCACAAGAACCACTCGGCTGATCCTTCTTCAATATGCCCTTCACCAACATGCAGTGTTTCCTTGATTGAATTAGCTCTCACACCAATATTTGCGTCTAGAGCCTTTGCATTGAGGGCTATCTGAAAACGGCTGTGGCGCTGAAGTTGCCTGTGAATGTGGAGTTGGTGGCATGTCAAACCCGCATGTGGAGCATTCGTTTGTGTGGGATGCTCTACCAGGTTCATTCCTAGATAATGCACTCAAAGGGCACTAAGCATAGAGTGTGAAAACTGAGTTTCCTTGAGAGCTGCTTGGAAGCCTGATGGTGTGTGAAGTTAGTGAGCCAAATGGAGTTGTTCTCCCACAAGAACCACTCGGCTGATCCTTCTTCAATATGCCCTTCACCAACATGCAGTGTTTCCTTGATTGAATTAGCTCTCACGCCAATATTTGCGTCTAGAGCCTTTGCATTGAGGGCTATCTGAAAACGGCTGTGGCGCTGAAGTTGCCTGTGAATGTGGAGGTGGTGGCATGTGAAACCCGCATGTGGAGCATTCGTTTGTGTGGGATGCTCTACCAGGTTCATTCCTAGATAATGCACTCAAAGGGCACTAAGCATAGAGTGTGAAAACTGAGTTTCCTTGAGAGCTGCTTGGAAGCCTGATGGTGTGTGAAGTTAGTGAGCCAAATGGAGTTGTTCTCCCACAAGAACCACTCGGCTGATCCTTCTTCAATATGCCCTTCACCAACATGCAGTGTTTCCTTGATTGAATTAGCTCTCACACCAATATTTGCGTCTAGAGCCTTTGCATTGAGGGCTATCTGAAAACGGCTGTGGCGCTGAAGTTGCCTGTGAATGTGGAGTTGGTGGCATGTGAAACCCGCATGTGGAGCATTCGTTTGTGTGGGATGCTCTACCAGGTTCATTCCTAGATAATGCACTCAAAGGGCACTAAGCATAGAGTGTGAAAACTGAGTTTTCTTGAGAGCTGCTTGGAAGCCTGATGGTGTGTGAAGTTAGTGAGCCAAATGGAGTTGTTCTCCCACAAGAACCACTCGGCTGATCCTTCTTCAATATGCCCTTCACCAACATGCAGTGTTTCCTTGATTGAATTAGCTCTCACACCAATATTTGCGTCTAGAGCCTTTGCATTGAGGGCTATCTGAAAACGGCTGTGGCGCTGAAGTTGCCTGTGAATGTGGAGTTGGTGGCATGTGAAACCCGCATGTGGAGCATTCGTTTGTGTGGGATGCTCTACCAGGTTCATTCCTAGATAATGCACTCAAAGGGCACTAAGCATAGAGTGTGAAAACTGAGTTTCCTTGAGAGCTGCTTGGAAGCCTGATGGTGTGTGAAGTTAGTGAGCCAAATCGAGTTGTTCTCCCACAAGAACCACTCGGCTGATCCTTCTTCAATATGCCCTTCACCAACATGCAGTGTTTCCTTGATTGAATTAGCTCTCACACCAATATTTGCGTCTAGAGCCTTTGCATTGAGGGCTATCTGAAAATGGCTGTGGCGCTGAAGTTGCCTGTGAATGTGGAGTTGGTGGCATGTGAAACCCGCATGTGGAGCATTTGTTTGTGTGGGATGCTCTACCAGGTTCATTCCCTAGATAATGCACTCAAAGGGCACTAAGCATAGAGTGTGAAAGCTGAGTTTCCTTGAGAGCTGCTTGGAAGCCTGATGGTGTGTGAAGTTAGTGAGCCAAATGGAGTTGTTCTCCCACAAGAACCACTCGGCTGATCCTTCTTCAATATGCCCTTCACCAACATGCAGTGTTTCCTTGATTGAATTAGCTCTCACACCAATATTTGCGTCTAGAGCCTTTGCATTGAGGGCTATCTGAAAACGGCTGTGGCGCTGAAGTTGCCTGTGAATGTGGAGTTGGTGGCATGTCAAACCCGCATGTGGAGCATTCGTTTGTGTGGGATGCTCTACCAGGTTCATTCCTAGATAATGCACTCAAAGGGCACTAAGCATAGAGTGTGAAAACTGAGTTCCCTTGAGAGCTGCTTGGAAGCCTGATGGTGTGTGAAGTTAGTGAGCCAAATGGAGTTGTTCTCCCACAAGAACCACTCGGCTGATCCTTCTTCAATATGCCCTTCACCAACATGCAGTGTTTCCTTGATTGAATTAGCTCTCACGCCAATATTTGCGTCTAGAGCCTTTGCATTGAGGGCTATCTGAAAACGGCTGTGGCGCTGAAGTTGCCTGTGAATGTGGAGGTGGTGGCATGTGAAACCCGCATGTGGAGCATTCGTTTGTGTGGGATGCTCTACCAGGTTCATTCCTAGATAATGCACTCAAAGGGCACTAAGCATAGAGTGTGAAAACTGAGTTTCCTTGAGAGCTGCTTGGAAGCCTGATGGTGTGTGAAGTTAGTGAGCCAAATGGAGTTGTTCTCCCACAAGAACCACTCGGCTGATCCTTCTTCAATATGCCCTTCACCAACATGCAGTGTTTCCTTGATTGAATTAGCTCTCACACCAATATTTGCGTCTAGAGCCTTTGCATTGAGGGCTATCTGAAAACGGCTGTGGCGCTGAAGTTGCCTGTGAATGTGGAGTTGGTGGCATGTGAAACCCGCATGTGGAGCATTCGTTTGTGTGGGATGCTCTACCAGGTTCATTCCTAGATAATGCACTCAAAGGGCACTAAGCATAGAGTGTGAAAACTGAGTTTTCTTGAGAGCTGCTTGGAAGCCTGATGGTGTGTGAAGTTAGTGAGCCAAATGGAGTTGTTCTCCCACAAGAACCACTCGGCTGATCCTTCTTCAATATGCCCTTCACCAACATGCAGTGTTTCCTTGATTGAATTAGCTCTCACACCAATATTTGCGTCTAGAGCCTTTGCATTGAGGGCTATCTGAAAACGGCTGTGGCGCTGAAGTTGCCTGTGAATGTGGAGTTGGTGGCATGTGAAACCCGCATGTGGAGCATTCGTTTGTGTGGGATGCTCTACCAGGTTCATTCCTAGATAATGCACTCAAAGGGCACTAAGCATAGAGTGTGAAAACTGAGTTTCCTTGAGAGCTGCTTGGAAGCCTGATGGTGTGTGAAGTTAGTGAGCCAAATGGAGTTGTTCTCCCACAAGAACCACTCGGCTGATCCTTCTTCAATATGCCCTTCACCAACATGCAGTGTTTCCTTGATTGAATTAGCTCTCACACCAATATTTGCGTCTAGAGCCTTTGCATTGAGGGCTATCTGAAAACGGCTGTGGCGCTGAAGTTGCCTGTGAATGTGGAGGTGGTGGCATGTCAAACCCGCATGTGGAGCATTCGTTTGTGTGGGATGCTCTACCAGGTTCATTCCTAGATAATGCACTCAAAGGGCACTAAGCATAGAGTGTGAAAACTGAGTTTCCTTGAGAGCTGCTTGGAAGCCTGATGGTGTGTGAAGTTAGTGAGCCAAATGGAGTTGTTCTCCCACAAGAACCAATCGGCTGATCCTTCTTCAATATGCCCTTCACCAACATGCAGTGTTTCCTTGATTGAATTAGCTCTCACACCAATATTTGCGTCTAGAGCCTTTGCATTGAGGGCTATCTGAAAACGGCTGTGGCGCTGAAGTTGCCTGCGAATGTGGAGTTGGTGGCATGTGAAACCTGCATTTGGAGCATTCGTTTATGTGGGATGCTCTCCAAGCTTCATTTCAGTCCTAGGCACTCAAAGAGCACTAAGCATAGAGTTTGAAAACTGAGTTTCCTTGAGAGCTGCTTGGAAGCCTGATATTGTGTAGTGTTAGTGAGCCAAATGGAGTTGTTCTCCCACAAGAACTACTCGGCTGATCCTTCTTCAATATGCCCTTCACCAACATGCAGTGTTTCCTTGATTGAATTAGCTCTCACACCAATATTTGCGTCTAGAGCCTTTGCATTGAGGGCTATCTGAAAATGGCTGTGGCGCTGAAGTTGCCTGTGAATGTGGAGTTGGTGGCATGTGAAACCCACATGTGGAGCATTCGTTTGTGTGGGATGCTCTACCAGGTTCATTTCAGTAATAGCCATACAAAGGGCACTAAGCATAGAGTGTGAAAACTGAGTTTCCTTGAGAGCTGCTTGGAAGCCTGATGGTGTGTGAAGTTAGTGAGCCAAATGGAGTTGTTCTCCCACAAGAACCACTCTGCTAATCCTTCTTCAATATGCCCTTCACCAACATGCAGTGTTTCCTTGATTGAATTAGCTCTCACACCAATATTTGCGTCTAGAGCCTTTGCATTGAGGGCTATCTGAAAACGGCTGTGGTGCTGAAGTTGCCTGTGAATGTGGAGGTGGTGGCATGTGAAACCCGCATGTGGAGCATTCGTTTGTGTGGGATGCTCTACCAGGTTCATTCCTAGATAATGCACTCAAAGGGCACTAAGCATAGAGTGTGAAAACTGAGTTTCCTTGAGAGCTGCTTGGAAGCCTGATGGTGTGTGAAGTTAGTGAGCCAAATGGAGTTGTTCTCCCACAAGAACCACTCGGCTGATCCTTCTTTAATATGCCCTTCACCAACATGCAGTGTTTCCTTGATTGAATTAGCTCTCACACCAATATTTGCGTCTAGAGCCTTTGCATTGAGGGCTATCTGAAAACGGCTGTGGCGCTGAAGTTGCCTGTGAATGTGGAGGTGGTGGCATGTCAAACCCGCATGTGGAGCATTCGTTTGTGTGGGATGCTCTACCAGGTTCATTCCTAGATAATGCACTCAAAGGGCACTAAGCATAGAGTGTGAAAACTGAGTTTCCTTGAGAGCTGCTTGGAAGCCTGATGGTGTGTGAAGTTAGTGAGACAAATGGAGTTGTTCTCCCACAAGAACCACTCGGCTGATCCTTCTTCAATATGCCCTTCACCAACATGCAGTGTTTCCTTGATTGAATTAGCTCTCACACCAATATTTGCGTCTAGAGCCTTTGCATTGAGGGCTATCTGAAAACGGCTGTGGCGCTGAAGTTGCCTGTGAATGTGGAGTTGGTGGCATGTGAAACACGCATGTGGAGCATTCGTTTGTGTGGGATGCTCTACCAGGTTCATTCCTAGATAATGCACTCAAAGGGCACTAAGCATAGAGTGTGAAAACTGAGTTTTCTTGAGAGCTGCTTGGAAGCCTGATGGTGTGTGAAGTTAGTGAGCTAAATGGAGTTGTTCTCCCACAAGAACCACTCGGCTGATCCTTCTTCAATATGCCCTTCACCAACATGCAGTGTTTCCTTGATTGAATTAGCTCTCACACCAATATTTGCGTCTAGAGCCTTTGCATTGAGGGCTATCTGAAAACGGCTGTGGCGCTGAAGTTGCCTGTGAGTGTGGAGTTGGTGGCATGTGAAACCCGCATGTGGAGCATTCGTTTGTGTGGGATGCTCTACCAGGTTCATTCCTAGATAATGCACTCAAAGGGCACTAAGCATAGAGTGTGAAAGCTGAGTTTCCTTGAGAGCTGCTTGGAAGCCTGATGGTGTGTGAAGTTAGTGAGCCAAATGGAGTTGTTCTCCCACAAGAACCACTCGGCTGATCCTTCTTCAATATGCCCTTCACCAACATGCAGTGTTTCCTTGATTGAATTAGCTCTCACACCAATATTTGCGTCTAGAGCCTTTGCATTGAGGGCTATCTGAAAACGCTGTGGCGCTGAAGTTGCCTGTGAATTTGGAGTTGGTGGCATGTGAAACCCGCATGTGGAGCATTCGTTTGTGTGGGATGCTCTACCAGGTTCATTCCAAGATAATGCACTCAAAGGTCACTAAGCATAGAGTGTGAAAACTGAGTTTCCTTGAGAGCTGCTTGGAAGCCTGATGGTGTGTGAAGTTAGTGATCCAAATGGAGTTGTTCTCCCACAAGAACCACTCGGCTGATCCTTCTTCAATATGCCCTTCACCAACATGCAGTGTTTCCTTGATTGAATTAGCTCTCACACCAATATTTGCGTCTAGAGCCTTTGCATTGAGGGCTATCTGAAAACGGCTGTGGCGCTGAAGTTGCCTGTGAATGTGGAGTTGGTGGCATGTGAAACTCACATGTGGAGCATTCGTTTGTGTGGGATGCTCTACCAGGTTCATTTCAGTCCTAGCCATACAAAGGGCACTAAGCATAGAGTGTGAAAACTGAGTTTCCTTGAGAGCTGCTTGGAAGCCTGATGGTGTGTGAAGTTAGTGAGCCAAATGGAGTTGTTCTCCCACAAGAACCACTCGGCTGATCCTTCTTCAATATGCCCTTCACCAACATGCAGTGTTTCCTTGATTGAATTAGCTCTCACACCAATATTTGCGTCTAGAGCCTTTGCATTGAGGGCTATCTGAAAACGGCTGTGGCGCTGAAGTTGCCTGTGAATGTGGAGTTGGTGGCATGTGAAACCCGCATGTGGAGCATTCGTTTGTGTGGGATGCTCTACCAGGTTCATTCCTAGATAATGCACTCAAAGGGCACTAAGCATAGAGTGTGAAAACTGAGTTTCCTTGAGAGCTGTTTGGAAGCCTGATGGTGTGTGAAGTTAGTGAGCCAAATGGAGTTGTTCTCCCACAAGAACCACTCGGCTGATCCTTCTTCAATATGCCCTTCACCAACATGCAGTGTTTCCTTGATTGAATTAGCTCTCACACCAATATTTGCGTCTAGAGCCTTTGCATTGAGGGCTATCTGAAAACGGCTGTGGCGCTGAAGTTGCCTGTGAATGTGGAGGTGGTGGCATGTCAAACCCGCATGTGGAGCATTCGATTGTGTGGGATGCTCTACCAGGTTCATTCCTAGATAATGCACTCAAAGGGCACTAAGCATAGAGTGTGAAAGCTGAGTTTCCTTGAGAGCTGCTTGGAAGCCTGATGGTGTGTGAAGTTAGTGAGCCAAATGGAGTTGTTCTCCCACAAGAACCACTCGGCTGATCCTTCTTCAATATGCCCTTCACCAACATGCAGTGTTTCCTTGATTGAATTAGCTCTCACACCAATATTTGCGTCTAGAGCCTTTGCATTGAGGGCTATCTGAAAACGGCAGTGGCGCTGAAGTTGCCTGTGAGTGTGGAGTTGGTGGCATGTGAAACCCGCATGTGGAGCATTCGTTTGTGTGGGATGCTCTACCAGGTTCATTCCTAGATAATGCACTCAAAGGTCACTAAGCATAGAGTGTGAAAACTGAGTTTCCTTGAGAGCTGCTTGGAAGCCTGATGGTGTGTGAAGTTAGTGAGCCAAATGGAGTTGTTCTCCCACAAGAACCACTCGGCTGATCCTTCTTCAATATGCCCTTCACCAACATGCAGTGTTTCCTTGATTGAATTAGCTCTCACACCAATATTTGCGTCTAGAGCCTTTGCATTGAGGGCTATCTGAAAACGGCTGTGGCGCTGAAGTTGCCTGTGAATGTGGAGTTGGTGGCATGTGAAACTCACATGTGGAGCATTCGTTTGTGTGGGATGCTCTACCAGGTTCATTTCAGTAATAGCCATACAAAGGGCACTAAGCATAGAGTGTGAAAACTGAGTTTCCTTGAGAGCTGCTTGGAAGCCTGATGGTGTGTGAAGTTAGTGAGCCAAATGGAGTTGTTCTCCCACAAGAACCACTCGGCTGATCCTTCTTCAATATGCCCTTCACCAACATGCAGTGTTTCCTTGATTGAATTAGCTCTCACACCAATATTTGCGTCTAGAGCCTTTGCATTGAGGGCTATCTGAAAACGGCTGTGGCGCTGAAGTTGCCTGTGAATGTGGAGTTGGTGGCATGTGAAACTCACATGTGGAGCATTCGTTTGTGTGGGATGCTCTACCAGGTTCATTTCAGTCCTAGCCATACAAAGGGCACTAAGCATAGAGTGTGAAAACTGAGTTTCCTTGAGAGCTGCTTGGAAGCCTGATGGTGTGTGAAGTTAGTGAGCCAAATGGAGTTGTTCTCCCACAAGAACCAATCGGCTGATCCTTCTTCAATATGCCCTTCACCAACATGCAGTGTTTCCTTGATTGAATTAGCTCTCACACCAATATTTGCGTCTAGAGCCTTTGCATTGAGGGCTATCTGAAAACGGCTGTGGCGCTGAAGTTGCCTGTGAATGTGGAGTTGGTGGCATGTGAAACCTGCATTTGGAGCATTCGTTTATGTGGGATGCTCTCCAAGCTTCATTTCAGTCCTAGCCATACAAAGGGCACTAAGCATAGAGTGTGAAAACTGAGTTTCCTTGAGAGCTGCTTGGAAGCCTGATATTTGTAGTGTTAGTGAGCCAAATGGAGTTGTTCTCCCACAAGAACCACTCGGCTGATCCTTCTTCAATATGCCCTTCACCAACATGCAGTGTTTCCTTGATTGAATTAGCTCTCACACCAATATTTGCGTCTAGAGCCTTTGCATTGAGGGCTATCTGAAAACGGCTGTGGCGCTGAAGTTGCCTGTGAATGTGGAGTTGGTGGCATGTGAAACCCGCATGTGGAGCATTCGTTTGTGTGGATGCTCTACCAGGTTCATTCCTAGATAATGCACTCAAAGGGCACTAAGCATAGAGTGTGAAAACTGAGTTTCCTTGAGAGCTGCTTGGAAGCCTGATGGTGTGTGAAGTTAGTGAGCCAAATGGAGTTGTTCTCCCACAAGAACCACTCGGCTGATCCTTCTTCAATATGCCCTTCACCAACATGCAGTGTTTCCTTGATTGAATTAGCTCTCACACCAATATTTGCGTCTAGAGCCTTTGCATTGAGGGCTATCTGAAAACGGCTGTGGCGCTGAAGTTGCCTGTGAATGTGGAGGTGGTGGCATGTGAAACCCGCATGTGGAGCATTCGATTGTGTTTGATGCTCTACCAGGTTCATTCCTAGATAATGCACTCAAAGGGCACTAAGCATAGAGTGTGAAAGCTGAGTTTCCTTGAGAGCTGCTTGGAAGCCTGATGGTGTGTGAAGTTAGTGAGCCAAATGGAGTTGTTCTCCCACAAGAACCACTCGGCTGATCCTTCTTCAATATGCCCTTCACCAACATGCAGTGTTTCCTTGATTGAATTAGCTCTCACACCAATATTTGCGTCTAGAGCCTTTGCATTGAGGGCTATCTGAAAACGGCTGTGGCGCTGAAGTTGCCTGTGAATGTGGAGTTGGTGGCATGTGAAACCCGCATGTGGAGCATTCGTTTGTGTGGGATGCTCTACCAGGTTCATTCCTAGATAATGCACTCAAAGGTCACTAAGCATAGAGTGTGAAAACTGAGTTTCCTTGAGAGCTGCTTGGAAGCCTGATGGTGTGTGAAGTTAGTGAGCCAAATGGAGTTGTTCTCCCACAAGAACCACTCGGCTGATCCTTCTTCAATATGCCCTTCACCAACATGCAGTGTTTCCTTGATTGAATTAGCTCTCACACCAATATTTGCGTCTAGAGCCTTTGCATTGAGGGCTATCTGAAAACGGCTGTGGCGCTGAAGTTGCCTGTGAATGTGGAGTTGGTGGCATGTGAAACTCACATGTGGAGCATTCGTTTGTGTGGGATGCTCTACCAGGTTCATTTCAGTAATAGCCATACAAAGGGCACTAAGCATAGAGTGTGAAAACTGAGTTTCCTTGAGAGCTGCTTGGAAGCCTGATGGTGTGTGAAGTTAGTGAGCCAAATGGAGTTGTTCTCCCACAAGAACCACTCGGCTGATCCTTCTTCAATATGCCCTTCACCAACATGCAGTGTTTCCTTGATTGAATTAGCTCTCACACCAATATTTGCGTCTAGAGCCTTTGCATTGAGGGCTATCTGAAAACGGCTGTGGCGCTGAAGTTGCCTGTGAATGTGGAGTTGGTGGCATGTGAAACCTGCATTTGGAGCATTCGTTTATGTGGGATGCTCTCCAAGCTTCATTTCAGTCCTAAGCACTCAAAGAGCACTAAGCATAGAGTGTGAAAACTGAGTTTCCTTGAGAGCTGCTTGGAAGCCTGATATTGTGTAGTGTTAGTGAGCCAAATGGAGTTGTTCTCCCACAAGAACCACTCGGCTGATCCTTCTTCAATATGCCCTTCACCAACATGCAGTGTTTCCTTGATTGAATTAGCTCTCACACCAATATTTGCGTCTAGAGCCTTTGCATTGAGGGCTATCTGAAAACGGCTGTGGCGCTGAAGTTGCCTGTGAATGTGGAGTTGGTGGCATGTGAAACCCGCATGTAGAGCATTCGTTTGTGTGGGATGCTCTACCATGTTCATTCCTAGATAATGCACTCAAAGGGCACTAAGCACAGAGTGTGAAAGCTGAGTTTCCTTGAGAGCTGCTTGGAAGCCTGATGGTGTGTGAAGTTAGTTAGCCAAATGGAGTTGTTCTCCCACAAGAACCACTCGGCTGATCCTTCTTCAATATGCCCTTCACCAACATGCAGTGTTTCCTTGATTGAATTAGCTCTCACACCAATATTTGCGTCTAGAGCCTTTGCATTGAGGGCTATCTGAAAACGGCTGTGGCGCTGAAGTTGCCTGTGAATGTGGAGTTGGTGGCATGTGAAACCCGCATGTGGAGCATTCGTTTGTGTGGGATGCTCTACCAGGTTCATTCCTAGATAATGCACTCAAAGGGCACTAAGCATAGAGTGTGAAAACTGAGTTTTCTTGAGAGCTGCTTGGAAGCCTGATGGTGTGTGAAGTTAGTGAGCTAAATGGAGTTGTTCTCCCACAAGAACCACTCGGCTGATCCTTCTTCAATATGCCCTTCACCAACATGCAGTGTTTCCTTGATTGAATTAGCTCTCACACCAATATTTGCGTCTAGAGCCTTTGCATTGAGGGCTATCTGAAAACGGCAGTGGCGCTGAAGTTGCCTGTGAGTGTGGAGTTGGTGGCATGTGAAACCCGCATGTGGAGCATTCGTTTGTGTGGGATGCTCTACCAGGTTCATTCCTAGATAATGCACTCAAAGGGCACTAAGCATAGAGTGTGAAAGCTGAGTTTCCTTGAGAGCTGCTTGGAAGCCTGATGGTGTGTGAAGTTAGTGAGCCAAATGGAGTTGTTCTCCCACAAGAACCACTCGGCTGATCCTTCTTCAATATGCCCTTCACCAACATGCAGTGTTTCCTTGATTGAATTAGCTCTCACACCAATATTTGCGTCTAGAGGCTTTGCATTGAGGGCTATCTGAAAACGGCTGTGGCGCTGAAGTTGCCTGTGAATGTGGAGTTGGTGGCATGTGAAACCTGCATTTGGAGCATTCGTTTATGTGGGATGCTCTCCAAGCTTCATTTCAGTCCTAGCCATACAAAGGGCACTAAGCATAGAGTGTGAAAACTGAGTTTCCTTGAGAGCTGCTTGGAAGCCTGATAGTGTGTGACGTTAGTGTGCCAAATGGAGTTGTTCTCCCACAAGAACCACTCGGCTGATCCTTCTTCAATATGCCCTTCACCAACATGCAGTGTTTCCTTGATTGAATTAGCTCTCACACCAATATTTGCGTCTAGAGCCTTTGCATTGAGGGCTATCTGAAAACGGCTGTGGCGCTGAAGTTGCCTGTGAATGTGGAGTTGGTGGCATGTGAAACCCGCATGTGGAGCATTCGTTTGTGTGGGATGCTCTACCAGGTTCATTCCTAGATAATGCACTCAAAGAGCACTAAGCATAGAGTGTGAAAACTGAGTTTCCTTGAGAGCTGCTTGGAAGCCTGATATTGTGTAGTGTTAGTGAGCCAAATGGAGTTGTTCTCCCACAAGAACCACTCGGCTGATCCTTCTTCAATATGCCCTTCACCAACATGCAGTGTTTCCTTGATTGAATTAGCTCTCACACCAATATTTGCGTCTAGAGCCTTTGCATTGAGGGCTATCTGAAAACGGCTGTGGCGCTGAAGTTGCCTGTGAATGTGGAGTTGGTGGCATGTGAAACCCGCATGTAGAGCATTCGTTTGTGTGGGATGCTCTACCATGTTCATTCCTAGATAATGCACTCAAAGGGCACTAAGCACAGAGTGTGAAAGCTGAGTTTCCTTGAGAGCTGCTTGGAAGCCTGATGGTGTGTGAAGTTAGTTAGCCAAATGGAGTTGTTCTCCCACAAGAACCACTCGGCTGATCCTTCTTCAATATGCCCTTCACCAACATGCAGTGTTTCCTTGATTGAATTAGCTCTCACACCAATATTTGCGTCTAGAGCCTTTGCATTGAGGGCTATCTGAAAACGGCTGTGGCGCTGAAGTTGCCTGTGAATGTGGAGTTGGTGGCATGTGAAACCCGCATGTGGAGCATTCGTTTGTGTGGGATGCTCTACCAGGTTCATTCCTAGATAATGCACTCAAAGGGCACTAAGCATAGAGTGTGAAAACTGAGTTTTCTTGAGAGCTGCTTGGAAGCCTGATGGTGTGTGAAGTTAGTGAGCTAAATGGAGTTGTTCTCCCACAAGAACCACTCGGCTGATCCTTCTTCAATATGCCCTTCACCAACATGCAGTGTTTCCTTGATTGAATTAGCTCTCACACCAATATTTGCGTCTAGAGCCTTTGCATTGAGGGCTATCTGAAAACGGCAGTGGCGCTGAAGTTGCCTGTGAGTGTGGAGTTGGTGGCATGTGAAACCCGCATGTGGAGCATTCGTTTGTGTGGGATGCTCTACCAGGTTCATTCCTAGATAATGCACTCAAAGGGCACTAAGCATAGAGTGTGAAAGCTGAGTTTCCTTGAGAGCTGCTTGGAAGCCTGATGGTGTGTGAAGTTAGTGAGCCAAATGGAGTTGTTCTCCCACAAGAACCACTCGGCTGATCCTTCTTCAATATGCCCTTCACCAACATGCAGTGTTTCCTTGATTGAATTAGCTCTCACACCAATATTTGCGTCTAGAGGCTTTGCATTGAGGGCTATCTGAAAACGGCTGTGGCGCTGAAGTTGCCTGTGAATGTGGAGTTGGTGGCATGTGAAACCTGCATTTGGAGCATTCGTTTATGTGGGATGCTCTCCAAGCTTCATTTCAGTCCTAGCCATACAAAGGGCACTAAGCATAGAGTGTGAAAACTGAGTTTCCTTGAGAGCTGCTTGGAAGCCTGATAGTGTGTGACGTTAGTGTGCCAAATGGAGTTGTTCTCCCACAAGAACCACTCGGCTGATCCTTCTTCAATATGCCCTTCACCAACATGCAGTGTTTCCTTGATTGAATTAGCTCTCACACCAATATTTGCGTCTAGAGCCTTTGCATTGAGGGCTATCTGAAAACGGCTGTGGCGCTGAAGTTGCCTGTGAATGTGGAGTTGGTGGCATGTGAAACCCGCATGTGGAGCATTCGTTTGTGTGGGATGCTCTACCAGGTTCATTCCTAGATAATGCACTCAAAGGGCACTAAGCATAGAGTGTGAAAACTGAGTTTCCTTGAGAGCTGCTTGGAAGCCTGATGGTGTGTGAAGTTAGTGAGCCAAATGGAGTTGTTCTCCCACAAGAACCACTCGGCTGATCCTTCTTCAATATGCCCTTCACCAACATGCAGTGTTTCCTTGATTGAATTAGCTCTCACACCAATATTTGCGTCTAGAGCCTTTGCATTGAGGGCTATCTGAAAACGGCTGTGGCGCTGAAGTTGCCTGTGAATGTGGAGGTGGTGGCATGTGAAACCCGCATGTGGAGCATTCGATTGTGTGGGATGCTCTACCAGGTTCATTCCTAGATAATGCACTCAAAGGGCACTAAGCATAGAGTGTGAAAGCTGAGTTTCCTTGAGAGCTGCTTGGAAGCCTGATGGTGTGTGAAGTTAGTGAGCCAAATGGAGTTGTTCTCCCACAAGAACCACTCGGCTGATCTTTCTTCAATATGCCCTTCACCAACATGCAGTGTTTCCTTGATTGAATTAGCTCTCACACCAATATTTGCGTCTAGAGGCTTTGCATTGAGGGCTATCTGAAAACGGCTGTGGCGCTGAAGTTGCCTGTGAATTTGGAGTTGGTGGCATGTGAAACCCGCATGTGGAGCATTCGTTTGTGTGGGATGCTCTACCAGGTTCATTCCTAGATAATGCACTCAAAGGTCACTAAGCATAGAGTGTGAAAACTGAGTTTCCTTGAGAGCTGCTTGGAAGCCTGATGGTGTGTGAAGTTAGTGAGCCAAATGGTGTTGTTCTCCCACAAGAACCACTCGGCTGATCCTTCTTCAATATGCCCTTCACCAACATGCAGTGTTTCCTTGATTGAATTAGCTCTCACACCGATATTTGCGTCTAGAGCCTTTGCATTGAGGGCTATCTGAAAACGGCTGTGGCGCTGAAGTTGCCTGTGAATGTGGAGTTGGTGGCATGTGAAACTCACATGTGGAGCATTCGTTTGTGTGGGATGCTCTACCAGGTTCATTTCAGTAATAGCCATACAAAGGGCACTAAGCATAGAGTGTGAAAACTGAGTTTCCTTGAGAGCTGCTTGGAAGCCTGATGGTGTGTGACGTTAGTGAGCCAAATGGAGTTGTTCTCCCACAAGAACCACTCGGCTGATCCTTCTTCAATATGCCCTTCACCAACATGCAGTGTTTCCTTGATTGAATTAGCTCTCACACCAATATTTGCGTCTAGAGCCTTTGCATTGAGGGCTATCTGAAAACGGCTGTGGCGCTGAAGTTGCCTGTGAATGTGGAGTTGGTGGCATGTGAAACCCGCATGTAGAGCATTCGTTTATGTGGGATGCTCTCCAAGCTTCATTTCAGTCCTAGGCACTCAAAGAGCACTAAGCATAGAGTGTGAAAACTGAGTTTCCTTGAGAGCTGCTTGGAAGCCTGATATTGTGTAGTGTTAGTGAGCCAAATGGAGTTGTTCTCCCACAAGAACCACTCGGCTGATCCTTCTTCAATATGCCCTTCACCAACATGCAGTGTTTCCTTGATTGAATTAGCTCTCACACCAATATTTGCGTCTAGAGCCTTTGCATTGAGGGCTATCTGAAAACGGCTGTGGCGCTGAAGTTGCCTGTGAATGTGGAGTTGGTGGCATGTGAAACCCGCATGTAGAGCATTCGTTTGTGTGGGATGCTCTACCATGTTCATTCCTAGATAATGCACTCAAAGGGCACTAAGCACAGAGTGTGAAAGCTGATTTTCCTTGAGAGCTGCTTGGAAGCCTGATGGTGTGTGAAGTTAGTGAGCCAAATGGAGTTGTTCTCCCACAAGAACCACTCGGCTGATCCTTCTTCAATATGCCCTTCACCAACATGCAGTGTTTCCTTGATTGAATTAGCTCTCACACCAATATTTGCGTCTAGAGCCTTTGCATTGAGGGCTATCTGAAAACGGCTGTGGCGCTGAAGTTGCCTGTGAATGTGGAGTTGGTGGCATGTGAAACCCGCATGTGGAGCATTCGTTTGTGTGGGATGCTCTACCAGGTTCATTCCTAGATAATGCACTCAAAGGGCACTAAGCATAGAGTGTGAAAACTGAGTTTTCTTGAGAGCTGCTTGGAAGCCTGATGGTGTGTGAAGTTAGTGAGCTAAATGGAGTTGTTCTCCCACAAGAACCACTCGGCTGATCCTTCTTCAATATGCCCTTCACCAACATGCAGTGTTTCCTTGATTGAATTAGCTCTCACACCAATATTTGCGTCTAGAGCCTTTGCATTGAGGGCTATCTGAAAACGGCAGTGGCGCTGAAGTTGCCTGTGAGTGTGGAGTTGGTGGCATGTGAAACCCGCATGTGGAGCATTCGTTTGTGTGGGATGCTCTACCAGGTTCATTCCTAGATAATGCACTCAAAGGGCACTAAGCATAGAGTGTGAAAGCTGAGTTTCCTTGAGAGCTGCTTGGAAGCCTGATGGTGTGTGAAGTTAGTGAGCCAAATGGAGTTGTTCTCCCACAAGAACCACTCGGCTGATCCTTCTTCAATATGCCCTTCACCAACATGCAGTGTTTCCTTGATTGAATTAGCTCTCACACCAATATTTGCGTCTAGAGCCTTTGCATTGAGGGCTATCTGAAAACGGCTGTGGCGCTGAAGTTGCCTGTGAGTGTGGAGTTGGTGGCATGTGAAACCCGCATGTGGAGCATTCGTTTGTGTGGGATGCTCTACCAGGTTCATTCCTAGATAATGCACTCAAAGGGCACTAAGCATAGAGTGTGAAAACTGAGTTTCCTTGAGAGCTGCTTAGAAGCCTGATGGTGTGTGAAGTTAGTGAGCCAAATGGAGTTGTTCTCCCACAAGAACCACTCGGCTGATCCTTCTTCAATATGCCCTTTACCAACATGCAGTGTTTCCTTGATTGAATTAGCTCTCACACCAATATTTGCGTCTAGAGCCTTTGCATTGAGGGCTATCTGAAAACGGCTGTGGCGCTGAAGTTGCCTGTGAATGTGGAGTTGGTGGCATGTGAAACCCGCATGTGGAGCATTCGTTTGTGTGGGATGCTCTACCAGGTTCATTCCTAGATAATGCACTCAAAGGGCACTAAGCATAGAGTGTGAAAACTGAGTTTCCTTGAGAGCTGCTTGGAAGCCTGATGGTGTGTGAAGTTAGTGAGCCAAAT
Source organism: Ochotona princeps (assembly GCF_030435755.1). Classification (NCBI taxonomy): domain Eukaryota; kingdom Metazoa; phylum Chordata; class Mammalia; order Lagomorpha; family Ochotonidae; genus Ochotona; species Ochotona princeps. Next base: position 46,322 of record NW_026697149.1, on the reverse strand, counting down.
GGAGTTGTTCTCCCACAAGAACCACTTGGCTGATCCTTCTTCAATATGCCCTTCACCAACATGCAGTGTTTCCTTGATTGAATTAGCTCTCACACCAATATTTGCGTCTAGAGGCTTTGCATTGAGGGCTATCTGAAAACGGCTGTGGCGCTGAAGTTGCCTGTGAATGTGGAGTTGGTGGCATGTGAAACCCGCATGTGGAGCATTCGTTTGTGTGGGATGCTCTACCAGGTTCATTCCTAGATAATGCACTCAAAGGGCACTAAGCATAGAGTGTGAAAGCTGAGTTTCCTTGAGAGCTGCTTGGAAGCCTGATGGTGTGTGAAGTTAGTGAGCCAAATGGAGTTGTTCTCCCACAAGAACCACTCGGCTGATCCTTCTTCAATATGCCCTTCACCAACATGCAGTGTTTCCTTGATTGAATTAGCTCTCACACCAATATTTGCGTCTAGAGCCTTTGCATTGAGGGCTATCTGAAAACGGCTGTGGCGCTGAAGTAGCCTGTGAATGTGGAGTTGGTGGCATGTGAAACCCGCATGTGGAGCATTCGTTTGTGTGGGATGCTCTACCAGGTTCATTTCAGTAATAGCCATACAAAGGGCACTAAGCATAGAGTGTGAAAACTGAGTTTCCTTGAGAGCTGCTTGGAAGCCTGATGGTGTGTGAAGTTAGTGAGCCAAATGGAGTTGTTCTCCCACAAGAACCACTCGGCTGATCCTTCTTCAATATGCCCTTCACCAACATGCAGTGTTTCCTTGATTGAATTAGCTCTCACACCAATATTTGCGTCTAGAGCCTTTGCATTGAGGGCTATCTGAAAACGGCTGTGGCACTGAAGTTGCCTGTGAATGTTGAGTTGGTGGCATGTGAAACCCGCATGTGGAGCATTCGTTTGTGTGGGATGCTGACCAGGTTCATTTCAGTCCTTGCCATACAAAGGGCGCTAAGCATAGAGTGTGAAAACTGAGTTTCCTTGAGAGCTGCTTGGAAGCCTGATGGTGTGTGAAGTTAGTGAGCCAAATGGAGTTGTTCTCCCACAAGAACCACTCGGCTGATCCTTCTTCAATATGCCCTTTACCAACATGCAGTGTTTCCTTGATTGAATTAGCTCTCACACCAATATTTGCGTCTAGAGCCTTTGCATTGAGGGCTATCTGAAAACGGCTGTGGCGCTGAAGTTGCCTGTGAATGTGGAGTTGGTGGCATGTGAAACCCGCATGTGGAGCATTCGTTTGTGTGGGATGCTCTACCAGGTTCATTCCTAGATAATGCACTCAAAGGGCACTAAGCATAGAGTGTGAAAACTGAGTTTCCTTGAGAGCTGCTTGGAAGCCTGATGGTGTGTGAAGTTAGTGAGCCAAATGGAGTTGTTCTCCCACAAGAACCACTTGGCTGATCCTTCTTCAATATGCCCTTCACCAACATGCAGTGTTTCCTTGATTGAATTAGCTCTCACACCAATATTTGCGTCTAGAGCCTTTGCATTGAGGGCTATCTGAAAACGGCTGTGGCGCTGAAGTTGCCTGTGAATGTGGAGTTGGTGGCATGTCAAACCCGCATGTGGAGCATTCGTTTGTGTGGGATGCTGACCAAGCTTCATTTCAGTCCTAGGCACACAAAGAGCACTAAGCATAGAGTGTGAAAACTGAGTTTCCTTGAGAGCTGCTTGGAAGCCTGATGGTGTGTGAAGTTAGTGAGCCAAATGGAGTTGTTCTCCCACAAGAACCACTCGGCTGATCCTTCTTCAATATGCCCTTCACCAACATGCAGTGTTTCCTTGATTGAATTAGCTCTCACACCAATATTTGCGTCTAGAGCCTTTGCATTGAGGGCTATCTGAAAACGGCTGTGGCGCTGAAGTTGCCTGTGAATGTCGAGTTGGTGGCATGTGAAACCTGCATTTTTAGCATTCGTTTATGTGGGATGCTCTCCAAGCTTCATTTCAGTCCTAGGCACTCAAAGAGCACTAAGCATAGAGTGTGAAAACTGAGTTTCCTTGAGAGCTGCTTGGAAGCCTGATATTGTGTAGTGTTAGTGAGCCAAATGGAGTTGTTCTCCCACAAGAACCACTCGGCTGATCCTTCTTCAATATGCCCTTCACCAACATGCAGTGTTTCCTTGATTGAATTAGCTCTCACACCAATATTTGCGTCTAGAGCCTTTGCATTGAGGGCTATCTGAAAACGGCTGTGGCGCTGAAGTTGCCTGTGAATGTGGAGTTGGTGGCATGTGAAACCCGCATGTAGAGCATTCGTTTGTGTGGGATGCTCTACCATGTTCATTCCTAGATAATGCACTCAAAGGGCACTAAGCACAGAGTGTGAAAGCTGAGTTTCCTTGAGAGCTGCTTGGAAGCCTGATGGTGTGTGAAGTTAGTGAGCCAAATGGAGTTGTTCTCCCACAAGAACCACTCGGCTGATCCTTCTTCAATATGCCCTTCACCAACATGCAGTGTTTCCTTGATTGAATTAGCTCTCACACCAATATTTGCGTCTAGAGCCTTTGCATTGAGGGCTATCTGAAAACGGCTGTGGCGCTGAAGTTGCCTGTGAATGTGGAGTTGGTGGCATGTGAAACCCGCATGTGGAGCATTCGTTTGTGTGGGATGCTCTACCAGGTTCATTCCTAGATAATGCACTCAAAGGGCACTAAGCATAGAGTGTGAAAACTGAGTTTCCTTGAGAGCTGCTTGGAAGCCTGATGGTGTGTGAAGTTAGTGAGCTAAATGGAGTTGTTCTCCCACAAGAACCACTCGGCTGATCCTTCTTCAATATGCCCTTCACCAACATGCAGTGTTTCCTTGATTGAATTAGCTCTCACACCAATATTTGCGTCTAGAGCCTTTGCATTGAGGGCTATCTGAAAACGGCAGTGGCGCTGAAGTTGCCTGTGAGTGTGGAGTTGGTGGCATGTGAAACCCGCATGTGGAGCATTCGTTTGTGTGGGATGCTCTACCAGGTTCATTCCTAGATAATGCACTCAAAGGGCACTAAGCATAGAGTGTGAAAGCTGAGTTTCCTTGAGAGCTGCTTGGAAGCCTGATGGTGTGTGAAGTTAGTGAGCCAAATGGAGTTGTTCTCCCACAAGAACCACTCGGCTGATCCTTCTTCAATATGCCCTTCACCAACATGCAGTGTTTCCTTGATTGAATTAGCTCTCACACCAATATTTGCGTCTAGAGCCTTTGCATTGAGGGCTATCTGAAAACGGCTGTGGCGCTGAAGTTGCCTGTGAGTGTGGAGTTGGTGGCAGGTGAAACCCGCATGTGGAGCATTCGTTTGTGTGGGATGCTCTACCAGGTTCATTCCTAGATAATGCACTCAAAGGGCACTAAGCATAGAGTGTGAAAACTGAGTTTCCTTGAGAGCTGCTTGGAAGCCTGATGGTGTGTGAAGTTAGTGAGCCAAATGGAGTTGTTCTCCCACAAGAACCACTCGGCTGATCCTTCTTCAATATGCCCTTTACCAACATGCAGTGTTTCCTTGATTGAATTAGCTCTCACACCAATATTTGCGTCTAGAGCCTTTGCATTGAGGGCTATCTGAAAACGGCTGTGGCGCTGAAGTTGCCTGTGAATGTGGAGTTGGTGGCATGTGAAACCCGCATGTGGAGCATTCGTTTGTGTGGGATGCTCTACCAGGTTCATTCCTAGATAATGCACTCAAAGGGCACTAAGCATAGAGTGTGAAAACTGAGTTTCCTTGAGAGCTGCTTGGAAGCCTGATGGTGTGTGAAGTTAGTGAGCCAAATGGAGTTGTTCTCCCACAAGAACCACTTGGCTGATCCTTCTTCAATATGCCCTTCACCAACATGCAGTGTTTCCTTGATTGAATTAGCTCTCACACCAATATTTGCGTCTAGAGCCTTTGCATTGAGGGCTATCTGAAAACGGCTGTGGCGCTGAAGTTGCCTGTGAATGTGGAGTTGGTGGCATGTCAAACCCCCATGTGGAGCATTCGTTTGTGTGGGATGCTGACCAAGCTTCATTTCAGTCCTAGGCACACAAAGAGCACTAAGCATAGAGTGTGAAAACTGAGTTTCCTTGAGAGCTGCTTGGAAGCCTGATGGTGTGTGAAGTTAGTGAGCCAAATGGAGTTGTTCTCCCACAAGAACCACTCGGCTGATCCTTCTTCAATATGCCCTTCACCAACATGCAGTGTTTCCTTGATTGAATTAGCTCTCACACCAATATTTGCGTCTAGAGCCTTTGCATTGAGGGCTATCTGAAAACGGCTGTGGCGCTGAAGTTGCCTGTGAATGTGGAGTTGGTGGCATGTGAAACCCGCATGTAGAGCATTCGTTTGTGTGGGATGCTCTACCATGTTCATTCCTAGATAATGCACTCAAAGGGCACTAAGCATAGAGTGTGAAAGCTGAGTTTCCTTGAGAGCTGCTTGGAAGCCTGATGGTGTGTGAATTTAGTGAGCCAAATGGAGTTGTTCTCCCACAAGAACCACTCGGCTGATCCTTCTTCAATATGCCCTTCACCAACATGCAGTGTTTCCTTGATTGAATTAGCTCTCACACCAATATTTGCGTCTAGAGCCTTTGCATTGAGGGCTATCTGAAAATGGCTGTGGCGCTGAAGTTGCCTGTGAATGTGGAGTTGGTGGCATGTGAAACCCGCATGTGGAGCATTCGTTTGTGTGGGATGCTCTACCAGGTTCATTTCAGTCCTAGCCATACAAAGGCCACTAAGCATAGAGTGTGAAAACTGATTTTCCTTGAGATCTGCTTGGAAGCCTGATGGTGTGTGAAGTTAGTGAGCCAAATGGAGTTGTTCTCCCACTAGAACCACTCGGCTAATCCTTCTTCAATATGCCCTTCACCAACATGCAGTGTTTCCTTGATTGAATTAGCTCTCACACCAATATTTGCGTCTAGAGCCTTTGCATTGAGGGCTATCTGAAAACGGCTGTGGCGCTGAACTTGCCTGTGAATGTGGAGTTGGTGGCATGTGAAACCTGCATTTGGAGCATTCGTTTATGTGGGATGCTCTCCAAGCTTCATTTCAGTCCTAGGCACTCAAAGAGCACTAAGCATAGAGTGTGAAAACTGAGTTTCCTTGAGAGCTGCTTGGAAGCCTGATATTGTGTAGTGTTAGTGAGCCAAATGGAGTTGTTCTCCCACAAGAACTACTCGGCTGATCCTTCTTCAATATGCCCTTCACCAACATGCAGTGTTTCCTTGATTGAATTAGCTCTCACACCAATATTTGCGTCTAGAGCCTTTGCATTGAGGGCTATCTGAAAATGGCTGTGGCGCTGAAGTTGCCTGTGAATGTGGAGTTGGAGGCATGTGAAACCCGCATGTGGAGCATTCGTTTGTGTAGGATGCTCTACCATGTTCATTCCTAGATAATGCACTCAAAGAGCACTAAGCATAGAGTGTGAAAACTGAGTTTCCTTGAGAGCTGCTTGGAAGCCTGATGGTGTGTGAAGTTAGTGAGCCAAATGGAGTTGTTCTCCCACAAGAACCACTCGGCTGATCCTTCTTCAATATGCCCTTCACCAACATGCAGTGTTTCCTTGATTGAATTAGCTCTCACACCAATATTTGCGTCTAGAGCCTTTGCATTGAGGGCTATCTGAAAACGGCTGTGGCGCTGAAGTTGCCTGTGAATGTGGAGTTGGTGGCATGTGAAACCCGCATGTGGAGCATTCGTTTATGAGGGATGCTCTACCAGCTTCATTTCAGTCCTAGGCACTCAAAGGGCACTAAGCATAGAGTGTGAAAACTGAGTTTCCTTGAGAGCTGGTTGGAAGCCTGATGGTGTGTGAGGTTAGTGAGCCAAATGGAGTTGTTCTCCCACAAGAACCACTCGGCTGATCCTTCTTCAATATGCCCTTCACCAACATGCAGTGTTTCCTTGATTGAATTAGCTCTCACACCAATATTTGCGTCTAGAGCCTTTGCATTGAGGGCTATCTGAAAACGGCTGTGGCGCTGAAGTTGCCTGTGAATGTGGAGTTGGTGGCATGTGAAACCCGCATGTAGAGCATTCGTTTGTGTGGGATGCTCTACCATGTTCATTCCTAGATAATGCACTCAAAGGGCACTAAGCATAGAGTGTGAAAGCTGAGTTTCCTTGAGAGCTGCTTGGAAGCCTGATGGTGTGTGAAGTTAGTGAGCCAAATGGAGTTGTTCTCCCACAAGAACCACTCGGCTGATCCTTCTTCAATATGCCCTTCACCAACATGCAGTGTTTCCTTGATTGAATTAGCTCTCACACCAATATTTGCGTCTAGAGCCTTTGCATTGAGGGCTATCTGAAAATGGCTGTGGCGCTGAAGTTGCCTGTGAATGTGGAGTTGGTGGCATGTGAAACCCGCATGTGGAGCATTCGTTTGTGTGGGATGCTCTACCAGGTTCATTTCAGTCCTAGCCATACAAAGGCCACTAAGCATAGAGTGTGAAAACTGAGTTTCCTTGAGATCTGCTTGGAAGCCTGATGGTGTGTGAAGTTAGTGAGCCAAATGGAGTTGTTCTCCCACTAGAACCACTCGGCTAATCCTTCTTCAATATGCCCTTCACCAACATGCAGTGTTTCCTTGATTGAATTAGCTCTCACACCAATATTTGCGTCTAGAGCCTTTGCATTGAGGGCTATCTGAAAACGGCTGTGGCGCTGAAGTTGCCTGTGAATGTGGAGTTGGTGGCATGTGAAACCCGCATGTGGAGCATTCGTTTGTGTGGGATGCTCTACCAGGTTCATTTCAGTCCTAGCCATACAAAGGGCCCTAAGCATAGAGTGTGAAAACTGAGTTTCCTTGAGAGCTGCTTGGAAGCCTGATGGTGTGTGATGTTAGTGAGCCAAATGGAGTTGTTCTCCCACAAGAACCACTCGGCTGATCCTTCTTCAATATGCCCTTCACCAACATGCAGTGTTTCCTTGATTGAATTAGCACTCACACCAATATTTGCGTCTAGAGCCTTTGCATTGAGGGCTATCTGAAAACGGCTGTGGCGCTGAAGTTGCCTGTGAATGTGGAGTTGGTGGCATGTGAAACCCGCATGTGGAGCATTCGTTTGTGTGGGATGCTCTACCATGTTCATTCCTTGATAATGCACTCAAAGGGCACTAAGCATAGAGTGTGAAAACTGAGTTTCCTTGAGAGCTGCTTGGAAGCCTGATGGTGTGTGAAGTTAGTGAGCCAAATGGAGTTGTTCTCCCACAAGAACCACTCGGCTGATCCTTCTTCAATATGCCCTTCACCAACATGCAGTGTTTCCTTGATTGAATTAGCTCTCACACCAATATTTGCGTCTAGAGCCTTTGCATTGAGGGCTATCTGAAAACGGCTGTGGCGCTGAAGTTGCCTGTGAATGTGGAGTTGGTGGCATGTGAAACCCGCATGTAGAGCATTCGTTTGTGTGGGATGCTCTACCATGTTCATTCCTAGATAATGCACTCAAAGGGCACTAAGCATAGAGTGTGAAAGCTGAGTTTCCTTGAGAGCTGCTTGGAAGCCTGATGGTGTGTGAAGTTAGTGAGCCAAATGGAGTTGTTCTCCCACAAGAACCACTCGGCTGATCCTTCTTCAATATGCCCTTCACCAACATGCAGTGTTTCCTTGATTGAATTAGCTCTCACACCAATATTTGCGTCTAGAGCCTTTGCATTGAGGGCTATCTGAAAATGGCTGTGGCGCTGAAGTTGCCTGTGAATGTGGAGTTGGTGGCATGTGAAACCCGCATGTGGAGCATTCGTTTGTGTGGGATGCTCTACCAGGTTCATTTCAGTCCTAGCCATACAAAGGCCACTAAGCATAGAGTGTGAAAACTGAGTTTCCTTGAGAGCTGCTTGGAAGCCTGATGGTGTGTGAAGTTAGTGAGCCAAATGGAGTTGTTCTCCCACTAGAACCACTCGGCTAATCCTTCTTCAATATGCCCTTCACCAACATGCAGTGTTTCCTTGATTGAATTAGCTCTCACACCAATATTTGCGTCTAGAGCCTTTGCATTGAGGGCTATCTGAAAACGGCTGTGGCGCTGAAGTTGCCTGTGAATGTGGAGTTGGTGGCATGTGAAACCTGCATTTGGAGCATTCGTTTATGTGGGATGCTCTCCAAGCTTCATTTCAGTCCTAGGCACTCAAAGAGCACTAAGCATAGAGTGTGAAAACTGAGTTTCCTTGAGAGCTGCTTGGAAGCCTGATGGTGTGTGAAGTTAGTGAGCCAAATGGAGTTGTTCTCCCACAAGAACCACTCGGCTGATCCTTCTTCAATATGCCCTTCACCAACATGCAGTGTTTCCTTGATTGAATTAGCTCTCACACCAATATTTGCGTCTAGAGCCTTTGCATTGAGGGCTATCTGAAAACGGCTGTGGCGCTGAAGTTGCCTGTGAATGTGGAGTTGGTGGCATGTGAAACCCGCATGTGGAGCATTCGTTTATGAGGGATGCTCTACCAGCTTCATTTCAGTCCTAGGCACTCAAAGGGCACTAAGCATAGAATGTGAAAACTGAGTTTCCTTGAGAGCTGCTTGGAAGCCTGATGGTGTGTGAGGTTAGTGAGCCAAATGGAGTTGTTCTCCCACAAGAACCACTCGGCTGATCCTTCTTCAATATGCCCTTCACCAACATGCAGTGTTTCCTTGATTGAATTAGCTCTCACACCAATATTTGCGTCTAGAGCCTTTGCATTGAGGGCTATCTGAAAACGGCTGTGGCGCTGAAGTTGCCTGTGAATGTGGAGTTGGTGGCATGTGAAACCCGCATGTGGAGCATTCGTTTGTGTGGGATGCTCTACCAGGTTCATTCCTAGATAATGCACTCAAAGGGCACTAAGCATAGAGTGTGAAAACTGAGTTTCCTTGAGAGCTGCTTGGAAGCCTGATGGTGTGTGAAGTTAGTGAGCCAAATGGAGTTGTTCTCCCACAAGAACCACTCGGCTGATCCTTCTTCAATATGCCCTTCACCAACATGCAGTGTTTCCTTGATTGAATTAGCTCTCACACCAATATTTGCGTCTAGAGCCTTTGCATTGAGGGCTATCTGAAAACGGCTGTGGCGCTGAAGTTGCCTGTGAATGTGGAGTTGGTGGCATGTGAAACCCGCATGTGGAGCATTCGTTTGTGTGGGATGCTCTACCAGGTTCATTTCAGTCCTAGCCATACAAAGGGCACTAAGCATAGAGTGTGAAAACTGAGTTTCCTTGAGAGCTGCTTGGAAGCCTGATGGTGTGTGAAGTTAGTTAGCCAAATGGAGTTGTTCTCCCACAAGAACCACTCGGCTGATCCTTCAATATGCCCTTCACCAACATGCAGTGTTTCCTTGATTGAATTAGCTCTCACACCAATATTTGCGTCTAGAGCCTTTGCATTGAGGGCTATCTGAAAATGGCTGTGGCGCTGAAGTTGCCTGTGAATGTGGAGTTGGTGGCATGTGAAACCCGCATGTGGAGCATTCGTTTGTGTGGGATGCTCTACCAGGTTCATTTCAGTCCTAGCCATACAAAGGGCCCTAAGCATAGAGTGTGAAAACTGAGTTTCCTTGAGAGCTGCTTGGAAGCCTGATGGTGTGTGATGTTAGTGAGCCAAATGGAGTTGTTCTCCCACAAGAACCACTCGGCTGATCCTTCTTCAATATGCCCTTCACCAACATGCAGTGTTTCCTTGATTGAATTAGCTCTCACACCAATATTTGCGTCTAGAGCCTTTGCATTGAGGGCTATCTGAAAACGGCTGTGGCGCTGAAGTTGCCTGTGAATGTGGAGTTGGTGGCATGTGAAACCCGCATGTGGAGCATTCGTTTGTGTGGGATGCTCTACCATGTTCATTCCTAGATAATGCACTCAAAGGGCCCTAAGCATAGAGTGTGAAAACAGAGTTTCCTTGAGAGCTGCTTGGAAGCCTGATGGTGTGTGAAGTTAGTTAGCCAAATGGAGTTGTTCTCCCACAAGAACCACTTGGCTGATCCTTCTTCAATATGCCCTTCTCCAACATGCAGTGTTTCCTTGATTGAATTAGCTCTCACACCAATATTTGCGTCTAGATCCTTTGCATTGAGGGCTATCTGAAAACGGCTGTGACGCTGAAGTTGCCTGTGATTGTGGAGTTGGTGGCATGTGAAACCCGCATGTAGAGCATTCGTTTGTGTGGGATGCTCTACCAAGTTCATTTCAGTCCTAGCCATACAAAGGGCACTAAGCATAGAGTGTGAAAACTGAGTTTCCTTGAGAGCTGCTTGGAAGCCTGATGGTGTGTGAAGTTAGTGTGCCAAATGGAGTTGTTCTCCCACAAGAACCACTCGGCTGATCCTTCTTCAATATGCCCTTCACCAACATGCAGTGTTTCCTTGATTGAATTAGCTCTCACACCAATATTTGCGTCTAGAGCCTTTGCATTGAGGGCTATCTGAAAACGGCTGTGGCGCTGAAGTTGCCTGTGAATGTGGAGTTGGTGGCATGTGAAACCCGCATGTGGAGCATTCGTTTATGTGGGATGCTCTACCAGGTTCATTCCTAGATAATGCAGTCAAAGGGCACTAAGCATAGAGTGTGAAAACTGAGTTTCCTTTAGAGCTGCTTGGAAGCCTGATGGTGTGTGATGTTAGTGAGCCAAATGGAGTTGTTCTCCCACAAGAACCACTCGGCTGATCCTTCTTCAATATGCCCTTCACCAACATGCAGTGTTTCCTTGATTGAATTAGCTCTCACACCAATATTTCCGTCTAGAGCCTTTGCATTGAGGGCTTCTGAAAACGGCTGTGGCGCTGAAGTTGCCTGTGAATGTGGAGTTGGTGGCATGTGAAACCCGCATGTGGAGCATTCGTTTGTGTGGGATGCTCTACCAGGTTCATTTCAGTCCTAGCCATACAAAGGGCACTAAGCATAGAGTGTGAAAACTGAGTTTCCTTGAGAGCTGCTTGGAAGCCTGATGGTGTGTGAAGTTAGTTAGCCAAATGGAGTTGTTCTCCCACAAGAACCACTCGGCTGATCCTTCTTCAATATGCCCTTCACCAACATGCAGTGTTTCCTTGATTGAATTAGCTCTCACACCAATATTTGCGTCTAGAGCCTTTGCATTCAGGGCTATCTGAAAACGGCTGTGGCGCTGAAGTTGCCTGTGAATGTGGAGTTGGTGGCATGTGAAACCCGCATGTGGAGCATTCGTTTGTGTGGGATGCTCTACCAGATTCATTTCAGTCCTAGCCATACAAAGGGCCCTAAGCATAGAGTGTGAAAACTGAGTTTCCTTGAGAGCTGCTTGGAAGCCTGATGGTGTGTGATGTTAGTGAGCCAAATGGAGTTGTTCTCCCACAAGAACCACTCGGCTGATCCTTCTTCAATATGCCCTTCACCAACATGCAGTGTTTCCTTGATTGAATTAGCTCTCACACCAATATTTGCGTCTAAAGCCTTTGCATTGAGGGCTATCTGAAAACGGCTGTGGCGCTGAAGTTGCCTGTGAATGTGGAGTTGGTGGCATGTGAAACCCGCATGTGGAGCATTCGTTTGTGTGGGATGCTCTACCATGTTCATTCCTAGATAATGCACTCAAAGGGCACTAAACATAGAGTGTGAAAACTGAGTTTCCTTGAGAGCTGTTTGGAAGCCTGATGGTGTGTGAAGTTAGTTAGCCAAATGGAGTTGTTCTCCCACAAGAACCACTTGGCTGATCCTTCTTCAATATGCCCTTCACCAACATGCAGTGTTTCCTTGATTGAATTAGCTCTCACACCAATATTTGCGTCTAGATCCTTTGCATTGTGGGCTATCTGAAAACGGCTGTGGCGCTGAAGTTGCCTGTGAATGTGGAGTTGGTGGCATGTGAAACCCGCATGTGGAGCATTCGTTTGTGTGGGATGCTCTACCAAGTTCATTTCAGTCCTAGCCATACAAAGGGCACTAAGCATAGAGTGTGAAAACTGAGTTTCCTTGAGAGCTGCTTGGAAGCCTGATGGTGTGTGAAGTTAGTGTGCCAAATGGAGTTGTTCTCCCACAAGAACCACTCGGCTGATCCTTCTTCAATATGCCCTTCACCAACATGCAGTGTTTCCTTGATTGAATTAGCTCTCACACCAATATTTGCGTCTAGAGCCTTTGCATTGAGGGCTATCTGAAAACGGCTGTGGCGCTGAAGTTGCCTGTGAATGTGGAGTTGGTGGCATGTGAAACCCGCATGTGGAGCATTCGTTTGTGTGGGATGCTCTACCAGGTTCATTTCAGTCCTAGCCATACAAAGGGCCCTAAGCATAGAGTGTGAAAACTGAGTTTCCTTGAGAGCTGCTTGGAAGCCTGATGGTGTGTGATGTTAGTGAGCCAAATGGAGTTGTTCTCCCACAAGAACCACTCGGCTGATCCTTCTTCAATATGCCCTTCACCAACATGCAGTGTTTCCTTGATTGAATTAGCTCTCACACCAATATTTGCGTCTAGAGCCTTTGCATTGAGGGCTATCTGAAAACGGCTGTGGCGCTGAAGTTGCCTGTGAATGTGGAGTTGGTGGCATGTGAAACCCGCATGTGGAGCATTCGTTTGTGTGGGATGCTCTACCATGTTCATTCCTAGATAATGCACTCAAAGGGCCCTAAGCATAGAGTGTGAAAACAGAGTTTCCTTGAGAGCTGCTTGGAAGCCTGATGGTGTGTGAAGTTAGTTAGCCAAATGGAGTTGTTCTCCCACAAGAACCACTTGGCTGATCCTTCTTCAATATGCCCTTCTCCAACATGCAGTGTTTCCTTGATTGAATTAGCTCTCACACCAATATTTGCGTCTAGATCCTTTGCATTGAGGGCTATCTGAAAACGGCTGTGACGCTGAAGTTGCCTGTGATTGTGGAGTTGGTGGCATGTGAAACCCGCATGTGGAGCATTCGTTTGTGTGGGATGCTCTACCAAGTTCATTTCAGTCCTAGCCATACAAAGGGCACTAAGCATAGAGTGTGAAAACTGAGTTTCCTTGAGAGCTGCTTGGAAGCCTGATGGTGTGTGAAGTTAGTGTGCCAAATGGAGTTGTTCTCCCACAAGAACCACTCGGCTGATCCTTCTTCAATATGCCCTTCACCAACATGCAGTGTTTCCTTGATTGAATTAGCTCTCACACCAATATTTGCGTCTAGAGCCTTTGCATTGAGGGCTATCTGAAAACGGCTGTGGCGCTGAAGTTGCCTGTGAATGTGGAGTTGGTGGCATGTGAAACCCGCATGTGGAGCATTCGTTTATGTGGGATGCTCTACCAGGTTCATTCCTAGATAATGCAGTCAAAGGGCACTAAGCATAGAGTGTGAAAACTGAGTTTCCTTTAGAGCTGCTTGGAAGCCTGATGGTGTGTGATGTTAGTGAGCCAAATGGAGTTGTTCTCCCACAAGAACCACTCGGCTGATCCTTCTTCAATATGCCCTTCACCAACATGCAGTGTTTCCTTGATTGAATTAGCTCTCACACCAATATTTCCGTCTAGAGCCTTTGCATTGAGGGCTTCTGAAAACGGCTGTGGCGCTGAAGTTGCCTGTGAATGTGGAGTTGGTGGCATGTGAAACCCGCATGTGGAGCATTCGTTTGTGTGGGATGCTCTACCAGGTTCATTTCAGTCCTAGCCATACAAAGGGCACTAAGCATAGAGTGTGAAAACTGAGTTTCCTTGAGAGCTGCTTGGAAGCCTGATGGTGTGTGAAGTTAGTTAGCCAAATGGAGTTGTTCTCCCACAAGAACCACTCGGCCTGATCCTTCTTCAATATGCCCCTTCACCAACATGCAGTGTTTCCTTGATTGAATTAGCTCTCACACCAATATTTGCGTCTAGAGCCCTTTGCATTGAGGGCTATCTGAAAACGGCTGTGGCGCTGAAGTTGCCTGTGAATGTGGAGTTGGTGGCATGTGAAACCCGCATGTGGAGCATTCGTTTGTGTGGGATGCTCTACCAGATTCATTTCAGTCCTAGCCATACAAAGGGCCGTAAGCATAGAGTGTGAAAACTGAGTTTCCTTGAGAGCTGCTTGGAAGCCTGATGGTGTGTGATGTTAGTGAGCCAAATGGAGTTGTTCTCCCACAAGAACCACTCGGCTGATCCTTCTTCAATATGCCCTTCACCAACATGCAGTGTTTCCTTGATTGAATTAGCTCTCACACCAATATTTGCGTCTAAAGCCTTTGCATTGAGGGCTATCTGAAAACGGCTGTGGCGCTGAAGTTGCCTGTGAATGTGGAGTTGGTGGCATGTGAAACCCGCATGTGGAGCATTCGTTTGTGTGGGATGCTCTACCATGTTCATTCCTAGATAATGCACTCAAAGGGCACTAAACATAGAGTGTGAAAACTGAGTTTCCTTGAGAGCTGTTTGGAAGCCTGATGGTGTGTGAAGTTAGTTAGCCAAATGGAGTTGTTCTCCCACAAGAACCACTTGGCTGATCCTTCTTCAATATGCCCTTCACCAACATGCAGTGTTTCCTTGATTGAATTAGCTCTCACACCAATATTTGCGTCTAGAGCCTTTGCATTGAGGGCTATCTGAAAACGGCTGTGGCGCTGAAGTTGCCTGTGAATGTGGAGTTGGTGGCATGTGAAACCCGCATGTGGGAGCATTCGTTTGTGTGGGATGCTCTACCAGGTTCATTTCAGTCCCTAGCCATACAAAGGGCACTAAGCATAGAGTGTGAAAACTGAGTTTCTTGAGAGCTGCTTGGAAGCCTGATGGTGTGTGAAGTTAGTGAGCCAAATGGAGTTGTTCTCCCACAAGAACCACTCGGCTGATCCTTCTTCAATATGCCCTTCACCAACATGCAGTGTTTCCTTGATTGAATTAGCTCTCACACCAATATTTGCGTCTAGAGCCTTTGCATTGAGGGCTATCTGAAAACGGCTGTGGCGCTGAAGTTGCCTGTGAATGTGGAGTTGGTGGCATGTGAAACCCGCATGTGGAGCATTCGTTTATGTGGGATGCTCTACCAGGTTCATTCCTAGATAATGCACTCAAAGGGCACTAAGCATAGAGTGTGAAAACTGAGTTTCCTTGAGAGCTGCTTGGAAGCCTGATGGTGTGTGAAGTTAGTGAGCCAAATGGAGTTGTTCTCCCACAAGAACCACTCGGCTGATCCTTCTTCAATATGCCCTTCACCAACATGCAGTGTTTCCTTGATTGAATTAGCTCTCACACCAATATTTGCGTCTAGAGCCTTTGCATTGAGGGCTATCTGAAAACGGCTGTGGCGCTGAAGTTGCCTGTGAATGTGGAGTTGGTGGCATGTGAAACCCGCATGTGGAGCATTCGTTTGTGTGGGATGCTCTACCAGGTTCATTTCAGTAACAGCCATACAATGGGCACTAAGCATAGAGTGTGAAAACTGAGTTTCCTTGAGAGCTGCTTGGAAGCCTGATGGTGTGTGAAGTTAGTGAGCCAAATGGAGTTGTTCTCCCACAAAAACCACTCGGCTGATCCTTCTTCAATATGCCCTTCACCAACATGCAGTGTTTCCTTGATTGAATTAGCTCTCACACCAATATTTGCGTCTAGAGGCTTTGCATTGAGGGCTATCTGAAAACGGCTGTGGCGCTGAAGTTGCCTGTGAATGTGGAGTTGGTGGCATGTGAAACCCGCATGTGGAGCATTCGTTTGTGTGGGATGCTCTACCAGGTTCATTTCAGTCCTAGCCATACAAAGGGCACTAAGCATAGAGTGTGAAAACTGAGTTTCCTTGAGAGCTGCTTGGAAGCCTGATGGTGTGTGAAGTTAGTGATCCAAATGGAGTTGTTCTCCCACAAGAACCACTCGGCTGATCCTTCTTCAATATGCCCTTCACCAACATGCAGTGTTTCCTTGATTGAATTAGCTCTCACACCAATATTTGCGTCTAGAGCCTTTGCATTGAGGGCTATCTGAAAACGGCTGTGGCGCTGAAGTTGACTGTGAATGTGGAGTTGGTGGCATGTGAAACCCGCATGTGGAGCATTCGTTTATGAGGGATGCTCTACCAGCTTCATTTCAGTCCTAGGCACTCAAAGGGCACTAAGCATAGAGTGTGAAAACTGAGTTTCCTTGAGAGCTGCTTGGAAGCCTGATGGTGTGTGAAGTTAGTGAGCCAAATGGAGTTGTTCTCCCACAAGAACCACTCGGCTGATCCTTCTTCAATATGCCCTTCACCAACATGCAGTGTTTCCTTGATTGAATTAGCTCTCACACCAATATTTGCGTCTAGAGCCTTTGCATTGAGGGCTATCTGAAAACGGCTGTGGCGCTGAAGTTGCCTGTGAATGTGGAGTTGGTGGCATGTGAAACCCGCATGTGGAGCATTCGTTTGTGTGGGATGCTCTACCAGGTTCATTCCTAGATAATGCACTCAAAGGGCACCAAGCATAGAGTGTGAAAACTGAGTTTCCTTGAGAGCTGCTTGGAAGCCTGATGGTGTGTGAAGTTAGTGAGCCAAATGGAGTTGTTCTCCCACAAGAACCACTCGGCTGATCCTTCTTCAATATGCCCTTCACCAACATGCAGTGTTTCCTTGATTGAATTAGCTCTCACACCAATATTTGCGTCTAGAGCCTTTGCATTGAGGGCTATCTGAAAACGGCTGTGGCGCTGAAGTTGCCTGTGAATGTGGAGTTGGTGGCATGTGAAACCCGCATGTGGAGCATTCGTTTGTGTGGGATGCTCTACCAGGTTCATTTCAGTCCTAGCCATACAAAGGGCCCTAAGCATAGAGTGTGAAAACTGAGTTTCCTTGAGAGCTGCTTGGAAGCCTGATATTGTGTAGTGTTAGTGAGCCAAATGGAGTTGTTCTCCCACAAGAACTACTCGGCTGATCCTTCTTCAATATGCCCTTCACCAACATGCAGTGTTTCCTTGATTGAATTAGCTCTCACACCAATATTTGCGTCTAGAGCCTTTGCATTGAGGGCTATCTGAAAATGGCTGTGGCGCTGAAGTTGCCTGTGAATGTGGAGTTGTAGGCATGTGAAACCCGCATGTGGAGCATTCGTTTGTGTAGGATGCTCTACCATGTTCATTCCTAGATAATGCACTCAAAGGGCACTAAGCATAGAGTGTGAAAACTGAGTTTCCTTGAGAGCTGCTTGGAAGCCTGATGGTGTGTGAAGTTAGTGAGCCAAATGGAGTTGTTCTCCCACAAGAACCACTCGGCTGATCCTTCTTCAATATGCCCTTCACCAACATGCAGTGTTTCCTTGATTGAATTAGCTCTCACACCAATATTTGCGTCTAGAGCCTTTGCATTGAGGGCTATCTGAAAACGGCTGTGGCGCTGAAGTTGCCTGTGAATGTGGAGTTGGTGGCATGTGAAACCCGCATGTGGAGCATTCGTTTATGAGGGATGCTCTACCAGCTTCATTTCAGTCCTAGGCACTCAACGGGCACTAAGCATAGAGTGTGAAAACTGAGTTTCCTTGAGAGCTGCTTGGAAGCCTGATGGTGTGTGAAGTTAGTGAGCCCAATGGAGTTGTTCTCCCACAAGAACCACTCGGCTGATCCTTCTTCAATATGCCCTTCACCAACATGCAGTGTTTTCTTGATTGAATTAGCTCTCACACCAATATTTGCATCTAGAGCCTTTGCATTGAGGGCTATCTGAAAACGGCTGTGGCGCTGAAGTTGCCTGTGAATGTGGAGTTGGTGGCATGTGAAACCCGCATGTGGAGCATTCATTTGTGTGGGATGCTCTACCAGGTTCATTCGTAGATAATGCACTCAAAGGGCACTAAGCATAGAGTGTGAAAACTGAGTTTCCTTGAGAGCTGCTTGGAAGCCTGATGGTGTGTGAAGTTAGTGAGCCAAATGGAGTTGTTCTCCCACAAGAACCACTCGGCTGATCCTTCTTCAATATGCCCTTCACCAACATGCAGTGTTTCCTTGATTGAATTAGCTCTCACACCAATATTTGCGTCTAGAGCCTTTGCATTGAGGGCTATCTGAAAACGGCTGTGGCGCTGAAGTTGCCTGTGAATGTGGAGTTGGTGGCATGTGAAACCCGCATGTGGAGCATTCGTTTGTGTGGGATGCTCTACCATGTTCATTCCTAGATAATGCACTCAAAGGGCACTAAGCATAGAGTGTGAAAACTGAGTTTCCTTGAGAGCTGCTTGGAAGCCTGATGGTGTGTGAAGTTAGTGAGCCAAATGGAGTTGTTCTCCCACAAGAACCACTCGGCTGATCCTTCTTCAATATGCCCTTCACCAACATGCAGTGTTTCCTTGATTGAATTAGCTCTCACACCAATATTTGCGTCTAGAGCCTTTGCATTGAGGGCTATCTGAAAACGGCTGTGGCGCTGAAGTTGCCTGTGAATGTGGAGTTGGTGGCATGTGAAACCCGCATGTGGAGCATTCGTTTGTGTGGGATGCTCTACCAGGTTCATTTCAGTCCTAGCCATACAAAGGGCACTAAGCATAGAGTGTGAAAACTGAGTTTCCTTGAGAGCTGCTTGGAAGCCTGATGGTGTGTGAAGTTAGTGAGCCAAATGGAGTTGTTCTCCCACAAGAACCACTCGGCTGATCCTTCTTCAATATGCCCTTCACCAACATGCAGTGTTTCCTTGATTGAATTAGCTCTCACACCAATATTTGCGTCTAGAGCCTTTGCATTGAGGGCTATCTGAAAACGGCTGTGGCGCTGAAGTTGCCTGTGAATGTGGAGTTGGTGGCATGTGAAACCCGCATGTGGAGCATTCGTTTATGTGGGATGCTCTCCAAGCTTCATTTCAGTCCTAGGCACTCAAAGGGCACTAAGAATAGAGTGTGAAAACTGAGTTTCCTTGAGAGCTGCTTGGAAGCCTGATGGTGTGTGACGTTCGTGTGCCAAATGGAGTTGTTCTCCCACAAGAACCACTCGGCTGATCCTTCTTCAATATGCCCTTCACCAACATGCAGTGTTTCCTTGATTGAATTAGCTCTCACACCAATATTTGCGTCTAGAGCCTTTGCATTGAGGGCTATCTGAAAACGGCTGTGGCGCTGAAGTTGCCAGTGAATGTGGAGTTGGTGGCATGTGAAACCCGCATGTGGAGCATTCGTTTGTGTGGGATGCTCTACCAGGTTCATTCCTAGATAATGCACTCAAAGGGCAATAAGAATAGAGTGTGAAAACTGAGTTTCCTTGAGAGCTGCTTGGAAGCCTGATGGTGTGTGAAGTTAGTTAGCCAAATGGAGTTGTTCTCCCACAAGAACCACTCGGCTGATCCTTCTTCAATATGCCCTTCACCAACATGCAGTGTTTTCTTGATTGAATTAGCTCTCACACCAATATTTGCATCTAGAGCCTTTGCATTGAGGGCTATCTGAAAACGGCTGTGGCGCTGAAGTTGCCTGTGAATGTGGAGTTGGTGGCATGTGAAACCCGCATGTGGAGCATTCATTTGTGTGGGATGCTCTACCAGGTTCATTCGTAGATAATGCACTCAAAGGGCACTAAGCATAGAGTGTGAAAACTGAGTTTCCTTGAGAGCTGCTTGGAAGCCTGATGGTGTGTGAAGTTAGTGAGCCAAATGGAGTTGTTCTCCCACAAAAACCACTCGGCTGATCCTTCTTCAATATGCCCTTCACCAACATGCAGTGTTTCCTTGATTGAATTAGCTCTCACACCAATATTTGCGTCTAGAGCCTTTGCATTGAGGGCTATCTGAAAACGGCTGTGGCGCTGAAGTTGCCTGTGAATGTGGAGTTGGTGGCATGTGAAACCCGCATGTGTAGCATTCGTTTGTGTGGGATGCTCTACCAGGTTCATTTCAGTCCTAGCCATACAAAGGGCACTAAGTATAGAGTGTGAAAACTGAGTTTCCTTGATAGCTGCTTGGAAGCCTGATGGTGTGTGAAGTTAGTGAGCCAAATGGAGTTGTTCTCCCACAAGAACTACTCGGCTGATCCTTCTTCAATATGCCCTTCACCAACATGCAGTGTTTCCTTGATTGAATTAGCTCTCACACCAATATTTGCGTCTAGATCCTTTGCATTGAGGACTATCTGAAAACGGCTGTGGCGCTGAAGTTGCCTGTGAATGTGGAGTTGGTGGCATGTGAAAACCGCATGTGGAGCATTCGTAAGTGTGGGATGCTCTACCATGTTCATTCCTAGATAATGCACTCAAAGGGCACTAAGCATAGAGTGTAAAAACTGAGTTTCCTTGAGAGCTGCTTGGAAGCCTGATGGTGTGTGAAGTTAGTGAGCCAAATGGAGTTGTTCTCCCACAAGAACCACTCGGCTGATCCTTCTTCAATATGCCCTTCACCAACATGCAGTGTTTCCTTGAATTGAATTAGCTCTCACACCAATATTTGCGTCTAGAGGCTTTGCATTGAGGGCTATCTGAAAAAGGCTGTGGCGCTGAAGTTGCCTGTGAATGTGGAGTTGGTGGCATGTGAAACCCGCATGTGGAGCATTCGTTTGTGTGGGATGCTCTACCAGGTTCATTCCTAGATAATGCACTCAAAGGGCACTAAGCATAGAGTGTGAAAACTGAGTTTCCTTGAGAGCTGCTTGGAAGCCTGATGGTGTGTGAAGTTAGTGAGCCAAATGGAGTTGTTCTCCCACAAGAACCACTCGGCTGATCCTTCTTCAATATGCCCTTCACCAACATGCAGTGTTTCCTTGATTGAATTAGCTCTCACACCAATATTTGCGTCTAGAGGCTTTGCATTGAGGGCTATCTGAAAAAGGCTGTGGCGCTGAAGTTGCCTGTGAATGTGGAGTTGGTGGCATGTGAAACCCGCATGTGGAGCATTCGTTTGTGTGGGATGCTCTACCAGGTTCATTCCTAGATAATGCACTCAAAGGGCACTAAGCATAGAGTGTGAAACCTGAGTTTCCTTGAGAGCTGTTTGGAAGCCTGATGGTGTGTGAAGTTAGTGAATCCTATGGAGTTGTTCTCCCACAAGAACCACTCGGCTGATCCTTCTTCAATATGCCCTTCACCAACATGCAGTGTTTCCTTGATTGAATTAGCTCTCACACCAATATTTGCGTCTAGAGCCTTTGCATTGAGGGCTATCTGAAAACGGCTGTGGCGCTGAAGTTGCCTGTGAATGTGGAGTTGGTGGCATGTGAAACCCGCATGTGGAGCATTCGTTTATGAGGGATGCTCTACCAGCTTCATTTCAGTCCTAGGCACTCAACGGGCACTAAGCATAGAGTGTGAAAACTGAGTTTCCTTGAGAGCTGCTTGGAAGCCTGATGGTGTGTGAAGTTAGTGAGCCAAATGGAGTTGTTCTCCCACAAGAACCACTCGGCTGATCCTTCTTCAATATGCCCTTCACCAACATGCAGTGTTTCCTTGATTGAATTAGCTCTCACACCAATATTTGCGTCTAGAGCCTTTGCATTGAGGGCTATCTGAAAACGGCTGTGGCGCTGAAGTTGCCTGTGAATGTGGAGTTGGAGGCATGTGAAACCCGCATGTGGAGCATTCGTTTGTGTGGGATGCTCTACCAGGTTCATTTCATTCCTAGCCATAAAAAGGGCACTAAGCATAGAGTGTGAAAACTGAGTTTCCTTGAGAGCTGCTTGGAAGCCTGATGGTGTGTGACGTTCGTGTGCCAAATGGAGTTGTTCTCCCACAAGAACCACTCGGCTGATCCTTCTTCAATATGCCCTTCACCAACATGCAGTGTTTCCTTGATTGAATTAGCTCTCACACCAATATTTGCGTCTAGAGCCTTTGCATTGAGGGCTATCTGAAAACGGCTGTGGCGCTGAAGTTGCCAGTGAATGTGGAGTTGGTGGCATGTGAAACCCGCATGTGGAGCATTCGTTTGTGTGGGATGCTCTACCAGGTTCATTCCTAGATAATGCACTCAAAGGGCAATAAGAATAGAGTGTGAAAACTGAGTTTCCTTGAGAGCTGCTTGGAAGCCTGATGGTGTGTGAAGTTAGTTAGCCAAATGGAGTTGTTCTCCCACAAGAACCACTCGGCTGATCCTTCTTCAATATGCCCTTCACCAACATGCAGTGTTTTCTTGATTGAATTAGCTCTCACACCAATATTTGAATCTAGAGCCTTTGCATTGAGGGCTATCTGAAAACGGCTGTGGCGCTGAAGTTGCCTGTGAATGTGGAGTTGGTGGCATGTGAAACCCGCATGTGGAGCATTCATTTGTGTGGGATGCTCTACCAGGTTCATTCGTAGATAATGCACTCAAAGGGCACTAAGCATAGAGTGTGAAAACTGAGTTTCCTTGAGAGCTGGTTGGAAGCCTGATGGTGTGTGAAGTTAGTGAGCCAAATGGAGTTGTTCTCGCACAAGAACCACTCGGCTGATCCTTCTTCAATATGCCCTTCACCAACATGCAGTGTTTCCTTGATTGAATTAGCTCTCACACCAATATTTGCGTCTAGAGCCTTTGCATTGAGGGCTATCTGAAAACGGCTGTGGCGCTGAAGTTGCCTGTGAATGTGGAGTTGGTGGCATGTGAAACCCGCATGTGTAGCATTCGTTTGTGTGGGATGCTCTACCAGGTTCATTTCAGTCCTAGCCATACAAAGGGCACTAAGCATAGAGTGTGAAAACTGAGTTTCCTTGATAGCTGCTTGGAAGCCTGATGGTGTGTGAAGTTAGTGAGCCAAATGGAGTTGTTCTCCCACAAGAACTACTCGGCTGATCCTTCTTCAATATGCCCTTCACCAACATGCAGTGTTTCCTTGATTGAATTAGCTCTCACACCAATATTTGCGTCTAGATCCTTTGCATTGAGGACTATCTGAAAACGGCTGTGGCGCTGAAGTTGCCTGTGAATGTGGAGTTGGTGGCATGTGAAAACCGCATGTGGAGCATTCGTAAGTGTGGGATGCTCTACCATGTTCATTCCTAGATAATGCACTCAAAGGGCACTAAGCATAGAGTGTAAAAACTGAGTTTCCTTGAGAGCTGCTTGGAAGCCTGATGGTGTGTGAAGTTAGTGAGCCAAATGGAGTTGTTCTCCCACAAGAACCACTCGGCTGATCCTTCTTCAATATGCCCTTCACCAACATGCAGTGTTTCCTTGAATTGAATTAGCTCTCACACCAATATTTGCGTCTAGAGGCTTTGCATTGAGGGCTATCTGAAAAAGGCTGTGGCGCTGAAGTTGCCGGTGAATGTGGAGTTGGTGGCATGTGAAACCCGCATGTGCAGCATTCGTTTGTGTGGGATGCTCTACCAGGTTCATTCCTAGATAATGCACTCAAAGGGCACTAAGCATAGAGTGTGAAAACTGAGTTTCCTTGAGAGCTGCTTGGAAGCCTGATGGTGTGTGAAGTTAGTGAGCCAAATGGAGTTGTTCTCCCACAAGAACCACTCGGCTGATCCTTCTTCAATATGCCCTTCACCAACATGCAGTGTTTCCTTGATTGAATTAGCTCTCACACCAATATTTGCGTCTAGAGGCTTTGCATTGAGGGCTATCTGAAAAAGGCTGTGGCGCTGAAGTTGCCTGTGAATGTGGAGTTGGTGGCATGTGAAACCCGCATGTGGAGCATTCGTTTGTGTGGGATGCTCTACCAGGTTCATTCCTAGATAATGCACTCAAAGGGCACTAAGCATAGAGTGTGAAACCTGAGTTTCCTTGAGAGCTGTTTGGAAGCCTGATGGTGTGTGAAGTTAGTGAATCCTATGGAGTTGTTCTCCAACAAGAACCACTCGGCTGATCCTTCTTCAATATGCCCTTCACCAACATGCAGTGTTTCCTTGATTGAATTAGCTCTCACACCAATATTTGCGTCTAGAGCCTTTGCATTGAGGGCTATCTGAAAACGGCTGTGGCGCTGAAGTTGCCTGTGAATGTGGAGTTGGTGGCATGTGAAACCCGCATGTGGAGCATTCGTTTGTGTGGGATGATCTACCATGTTCATTCCTAGATAATGCACTCAGAGGGCACTAAGCATAGAGTGTGAAAACTGAGTTTCCTTGAAAGCTGTTTGGAAGCCTGATGGTGTGTGAAGTTAGTTAGCCAAATGGAGTTGTTCTCCCACAAGAACCACTCGGCTGATCCTTCTTCAATATGCCCTTCACCAACATGCAGTGTTTCCTTGATTGAATTAGCTCTCACACCAATATTTGCGTCTAGAGCCTTTGCATTGAGGGCTATCTGAAAACGGCTGTGGCGCTGAAGTTTTCTGTGAATGTGGAGTTGGTGGCATGTGAAACCCGCATGTGGAGCATTCGTTTGTGTGGGATGCTCTACCAGGTTCATTTCAGTCCTAGCCATACAAAGGGCACTAAGCATAGAGTGTGAAAACTGAGTTTCCTTGAGAGCTGCTTGGAAGCCTGATGGTGTGTGAAGTTAGTGAGCCAAATGGAGTTGTTCTCCCACAAGAACCACTCGGCTGATCCTTCTTCAATATGCCCTTCACCAACATGCAGTGTTTCCTTGATTGAATTAGCTCTCACACCAATATTTGCGTCTAGAGCCTTTGCATTGAGGGCTATCTGAAAACGGCTGTGGCGCTGAAGTTGCCTGTGAATGTGGAGTTGGTGGCATGTGAAACCCGCATGTGGAGCATTCGTTTATGTGGGATGCTCTCCAAGCTTCATTTCAGTCCTAGGCACTCATTGGGCACTAAGAATAGAGTGTGAAAACTGAGTTTCCTTGAGAGCTGCTTGGAAGCCTGATAGTGTGTGACGTTAGTGTGCCAAATGGAGTTGTTCTCCCACAAGAACCACTCGGCTGATGCTTCTTCAATATGCCCTTCACCAACATGCAGTGTTTCCTTGATTGAATTAGCTCTCACACCAATATTTGCGTCTAGAGCCTTTGCATTGAGGGCTATCTTAAAACGGCTGTGGCGCTGAAGTTGCCTGTGAATGTGGAGTTGGTGGCATGTGAAACCCGCATGTGGAGCATTCGTTTGTGTGGGATGCTCTACCAGGTTCTTTTCAGTCCTAGCCATACAAAGGGCACTAAGCATAGCGTGTGAAAACTGAGTTTCCTTGAGAGCTGCTTGGAAGCCTGATGGTGTGTGAAGTTAGTGAGCCAAATGGAGTTGTTCTCCCACAAGAACCACTCGGCTGATCCTTCTTCAATATGCCCTTCACCAACATGCAGTGTTTCCTTGATTGAATTAGCTCTCACACCAATATTTGCGTCTAGAGGCTTTGCATTGAGGGCTATCTGAAAACGGCTGTGGCGCTGAAGTTGCCTGTGAATGTGGAGTTGGTGGCATGTGAAACCCGCATGTGGAGCATTCGTTTATGTGGGATGCTCTACCAGGTTCATTTCAGTCCTAGGCACTCATAGGGCACTAAGCATAGAGTGTGAAAACTGAGTTTCCTTGAGAGCTGCTTGAAAGCCTGATGGTGTGTGAAGTTAGTGTGCCAAATGGAGTTGTTCTCCCACAAGAACCACTCGGCTGATTCTTCTTCAATATGCCCTTCACCCACATGCAGTGTTTCCTTGATTGAATTAGCTCTCACACCAATATTTGCGTCTAGAGCCTTTGCATTGAGGGCTATCTGAAAACGGCTGTGGCGCTGAAGTTGCCTGTGAATGTGGAGTTGGTGGCATGTGAAACCCGCATGTGGAGCATTCGTTTGTGTGGGATGCTCTACCAGGTTCATTCCTAGATAATGCACTCAAAGGGCACTAAGCATAGAGTGTGAAAACTGAGTTTCCTTGAGAGCTGCTTGGAAGCCTGATGGTGTGTGAAGTTAGTGAGCCAAATGGAGTTGTTCTCCCACAAGAACCACTCGGCTGATTCTTCTTCAATATGCCCTTCACCAACATGCAGTGTTTCCTTGATTGAATTAGCTCTCACACCAATATTTGCGTCTAGAGCCTTTGCATTGAGGGCTATCTGAAAACGGCTGTGGCGCTGAAGTTGCCTGTGAATGTGGAGTTAGTGGCATGTGAAACCCGCATGTGGAGCATTCGTTTATGTGGGATGGTTTCCCAGCTTCATTTCAGTCCTAGGAACTCAAAGGGCACTAAGCGTAGAGTGTGAAAACTGAGTTTCCTTGAGAGCTGGTTGGAAGCCTGATGGTGTGTGAAGTTAGTGAGCCAAATGGAGTTGTTCTCCCACAAGAACCACTCGGCTGATCCTTCTTCAATATGCCCTTCACCAACATGCAGTGTTTCCTTGATTGAATTAGCTCTCACACCAATATTTGCGTCTAGAGCCTTTGCATTGAGGGCTATCTGAAAACGGCTGTGGCGCTGAAGTTGCCTGTGAATGTGGAGTTGGTGGCATGTGAAACCCGCATGTGGAGCATTCGTTTGTGTGGGATGCTCTCCAAGCTTCATTTCAGTCCTAGCCATACAAAGAGCACTAAGCATAGAGTGTGAAAACTGAGTTTCCTTGAGAGCTGCTTGGAAGCCTGATGGTGTGTGAAGTTAGTGAGCCAAATGGAGTTGTTCTCCCACAAGAACCACTCGGCTGATCCTTCTTCAATATGCCCTTCACCAACATGCAGTGTTTCCTTGATTGAATTAGCTCTCACACCAATATTTGCGTCTAGAGCCTTTGCATTGAGGGCTATCTGAAAACGGCTGTGGCGCTGAAGTTGCCTGTGAATGTGGAGTTGGTGGCATGTGAAACCCGCATGTGGAGCATTCGTTTGTGTGGGATGCTCTACCAGGTTCATTCCTAGATAATGCACTCAAAGGGCACTAAGCATAGAGTGTGAAAACTGAGTTTCCTTGAGAGCTGTTTGGAAGCCTGATGGTGTGTGAAGTTAGTGAGCCAAATGGAGTTGTTCTCCCACAAGAACCACTCGGCTGATCCTTCTTCAATATGCCCTTCACCAACATGCAGTGTTTCCTTGATTGAATTAGCTCTCACACCAATATTTGCGTCTAGAGCCTTTGCATTGAGGGCTATCTGAAAACGGCTGTGGCGCTGAAGTTGCCTGTGAATGTGGAGTTGGTGGCATGTGAAACCCGCATGTGGAGCATTCGTTTGTGTGGGATGCTCTACCAGGTTCATTTCAGTCCTAGCCATACAAAGGGCACTAAGCATAGAGTGTGAAAACTGAGTTTCCTTGAGAGCTGTTTGGAAGCCTGATGGTGTGTGAAGTTAGTGAATCCTATGGAGTTGTTCTCCCACAAGAACCACTCGGCTGATCCTTCTTCAATATGCCCTTCACCAACATGCAGTGTTTCCTTGATTGAATTAGCTCTCACACCAATATTTGCGTCTAGAGCCTTTGCATTGAGGGCTATCTGAAAACGGCTGTGGCGCTGAAGTTGCCTGTGAATGTGGAGTTGGTGGCATGTGAAACCCGCATGTGGAGCATTCGTTTGTGTGGGATGATCTACCATGTTCATTCCTAGATAATGCACTCAGAGGGCACTAAGCATAGAGTGTGAAAACTGAGTTTCCTTGAAAGCTGTTTGGAAGCCTGATGGTGTGTGAAGTTAGTGAGCCAAATGGAGTTGTTCTCCCACAAGAACCACTCGGCTGATCCTTCTTCAATATGCCCTTCACCAACATGCACTGTTTCCTTGATTGAATTAGCTCTCACACCAATATTTGCGTCTAGAGCCTTTGCATTGAGGGCTATCTGAAAACGGCTGTGGCGCTGAAGTTTTCTGTGAATGTGGAGTTGGTGGCATGTGAAACCCGCATGTGGAGCATTCGTTTGTGTGGGATGCTCTACCAGGTTCATTTCAGTCCTAGCCATACAAAGGGCACTAAGCATAGAGTGTGAAAACTGAGTTTCCTTGAGAGCTGCTTGGAAGCCTGATGGTGTGTGAAGTTAGTGAGCCAAATGGAGTTGTTCTCCCACAAGAACCACTCGGCTGATCCTTCTTCAATATGCCCTTCACCAACATGCAGTGTTTCCTTGATTGAATTAGCTCTCACACCAATATTTGCGTCTAGAGCCTTTGCATTGAGGGCTATCTGAAAACGGCTGTGGCGCTGAAGTTGCCTGTGAATGTGGAGTTGGTGGCATGTGAAACCCGCATGTGGAGCATTCGTTTATGTGGGATGCTCTCCAAGCTTCATTTCAGTCCTAGGCACTCATTGGGCACTAAGAATAGAGTGTGAAAACTGAGTTTCCTTGAGAGCTGCTTGGAAGCCTGATAGTGTGTGACGTTAGTGTGCCAAATGGAGTTGTTCTCCCACAAGAACCACTCGGCTGATGCTTCTTCAATATGCCCTTCACCAACATGCAGTGTTTCCTTGATTGAATTAGCTCTCACACCAATATTTGCGTCTAGAGCCTTTGCATTGAGGGCTATCTTAAAACGGCTGTGGCGCTGAAGTTGCCTGTGAATGTGGAGTTGGTGGCATGTGAAACCCGCATGTGGAGCATTCGTTTGTGTGGGATGCTCTACCAGGTTCTTTTCAGTCCTAGCCATACAAAGGGCACTAAGCATAGCGTGTGAAAACTGAGTTTCCTTGAGAGCTGCTTGGAAGCCTGATGGTGTGTGAAGTTAGTGAGCCAAATGGAGTTGTTCTCCCACAAGAACCACTCGGCTGATCCTTCTTCAATATGCCCTTCACCAACATGCAGTGTTTCCTTGATTGAATTAGCTCTCACACCAATATTTGCG
The DNA here is from genome assembly GCF_030435755.1 of Ochotona princeps. Classification (NCBI taxonomy): domain Eukaryota; kingdom Metazoa; phylum Chordata; class Mammalia; order Lagomorpha; family Ochotonidae; genus Ochotona; species Ochotona princeps. The sequence continues at coordinate 17,913 of NW_026697149.1, read as the reverse complement.
TCTAGAGGCTTTGCATTGAGGGCTATCTGAAAACGGCTGTGGCGCTGAAGTTGCCTGTGAATGTGGAGTTGGTGGCATGTGAAACCCGCATGTGGAGCATTCGTTTATGTGGGATGCTCTACCAGGTTCATTTCAGTCCTAGGCACTCATAGGGCACTAAGCATAGAGTGTGAAAACTGAGTTTCCTTGAGAGCTGCTTGAAAGCCTGATGGTGTGTGAAGTTAGTGTGCCAAATGGAGTTGTTCTCCCACAAGAACCACTCGGCTGATTCTTCTTCAATATGCCCTTCACCCACATGCAGTGTTTCCTTGATTGAATTAGCTCTCACACCAATATTTGCGTCTAGAGCCTTTGCATTGAGGGCTATCTGAAAACGGCTGTGGCGCTGAAGTTGCCTGTGAATGTGGAGTTGGTGGCATGTGAAACCCGCATGTGGAGCATTCGTTTGTGTGGGATGCTCTACCAGGTTCATTCCTAGATAATGCACTCAAAGGGCACTAAGCATAGAGTGTGAAAACTGAGTTTCCTTGAGAGCTGCTTGGAAGCCTGATGGTGTGTGAAGTTAGTGAGCCAAATGGAGTTGTTCTCCCACAAGAACCACTCGGCTGATTCTTCTTCAATATGCCCTTCACCAACATGCAGTGTTTCCTTGATTGAATTAGCTCTCACACCAATATTTGCGTCTAGAGCCTTTGCATTGAGGGCTATCTGAAAACGGCTGTGGCGCTGAAGTTGCCTGTGAATGTGGAGTTAGTGGCATGTGAAACCCGCATGTGGAGCATTCGTTTATGTGGGATGGTTTCCCAGCTTCATTTCAGTCCTAGGAACTCAAAGGGCACTAAGCGTAGAGTGTGAAAACTGAGTTTCCTTGAGAGCTGGTTGGAAGCCTGATGGTGTGTGAAGTTAGTGAGCCAAATGGAGTTGTTCTCCCACAAGAACCACTCGGCTGATCCTTCTTCAATATGCCCTTCACCAACATGCAGTGTTTCCTTGATTGAATTAGCTCTCACACCAATATTTGCGTCTAGAGCCTTTGCATTGAGGGCTATCTGAAAACGGCTGTGGCGCTGAAGTTGCCTGTGAATGTGGAGTTGGTGGCATGTGAAACCCGCATGTGGAGCATTCGTTTGTGTGGGATGCTCTCCAAGCTTCATTTCAGTCCTAGCCATACAAAGAGCACTAAGCATAGAGTGTGAAAACTGAGTTTCCTTGAGAGCTGCTTGGAAGCCTGATGGTGTGTGAAGTTAGTGAGCCAAATGGAGTTGTTCTCCCACAAGAACCACTCGGCTGATCCTTCTTCAATATGCCCTTCACCAACATGCAGTGTTTCCTTGATTGAATTAGCTCTCACACCAATATTTGCGTCTAGAGCCTTTGCATTGAGGGCTATCTGAAAACGGCTGTGGCGCTGAAGTTGCCTGTGAATGTGGAGTTGGTGGCATGTGAAACCCGCATGTGGAGCATTCGTTTGTGTGGGATGCTCTACCAGGTTCATTCCTAGATAATGCACTCAAAGGGCACTAAGCATAGAGTGTGAAAACTGAGTTTCCTTGAGAGCTGCTTGGAAGCCTGATGGTGTGTGAAGTTAGTGAGCCAAATGGAGTTGTTCTCCCACAAGAACCACTCGGCTGATTCTTCTTCAATATGCCCTTCACCAACATGCAGTGTTTCCTTGATTGAATTAGCTCTCACACCAATATTTGCGTCTAGAGCCTTTGCATTGAGGGCTATCTGAAAACGGCTGTGGCGCTGAAGTTGCCTGTGAATGTGGAGTTAGTGGCATGTGAAACCCGCATGTGGAGCATTCGTTTATGTGGGATGGTTTCCCAGCTTCATTTCAGTCCTAGGAACTCAAAGGGCACTAAGCGTAGAGTGTGAAAACTGAGTTTCCTTGAGAGCTGGTTGGAAGCCTGATGGTGTGTGAAGTTAGTGAGCCAAATGGAGTTGTTCTCCCACAAGAACCACTCGGCTGATCCTTCTTCAATATGCCCTTCACCAACATGCAGTGTTTCCTTGATTGAATTAGCTCTCACACCAATATTTGCGTCTAGAGCCTTTGCATTGAGGGCTATCTGAAAACGGCTGTGGCGCTGAAGTTGCCTGTGAATGTGGAGTTGGTGGCATGTGAAACCCGCATGTGGAGCATTCGTTTGTGTGGGATGCTCTCCAAGCTTCATTTCAGTCCTAGCCATACAAAGAGCACTAAGCATAGAGTGTGAAAACTGAGTTTCCTTGAGAGCTGCTTGGAAGCCTGATGGTGTGTGAAGTTAGTGAGCCAAATGGAGTTGTTCTCCCACAAGAACCACTCGGCTGATCCTTCTTCAATATGCCCTTCACCAACATGCAGTGTTTCCTTGATTGAATTAGCTCTCACACCAATATTTGCGTCTAGAGCCTTTGCATTGAGGGCTATCTGAAAACGGCTGTGGCGCTGAAGTTGCCTGTGAATGTGGAGTTGGTGGCATGTGAAACCCGCATGTGGAGCATTCGTTTGTGTGGGATGCTCTACCAGGTTCATTCCTAGATAATGCACTCAAAGGGCACTAAGCATAGAGTGTGAAAACTGAGTTTCCTTGAGAGCTGTTTGGAAGCCTGATGGTGTGTGAAGTTAGTGAGCCAAATGGAGTTGTTCTCCCACAAGAACCACTCGGCTGATCCTTCTTCAATATGCCCTTCACCAACATGCAGTGTTTCCTTGATTGAATTAGCTCTCACACCAATATTTGCGTCTAGAGCCTTTGCATTGAGGGCTATCTGAAAACGGCTGTGGCGCTGAAGTTGCCTGTGAATGTGGAGTTGGTGGCATGTGAAACCCGCATGTGGAGCATTCGTTTGTGTGGGATGCTCTACCAGGTTCATTTCAGTCCTAGCCATACAAAGGGCACTAAGCATAGAGTGTGAAAACTGAGTTTCCTTGAGAGCTGCTTGGAAGCCTGATGGTGTGTGAAGTTAGTGAGCCAAATGGAGTTGTTCTCCCACAAGAACCACTCGGCTGATCCTTCTTCAATATGCCCTTCACCAACATGCAGTGTTTCCTTGATTGAATTAGCTCTCACACCAATATTTGCGTCTAGAGCCTTTGCATTGAGGGCTATCTGAAAACGGCTGTGGCGCTGAAGTTGCCTGTGAATGTGGAGTTGGTGGCATGTCAAACCCGCATGTGGAGCATTCGTTTATGTGGGATGCTCTCCAAGCTTCATTTCAGTCCTAGGCACTCATAGGGCACTAAGAATAGAGTGTGAAAACTGAGTTTCCTTGAGAGCTGCTTGGAAGCCTGATGGTGTGTGACGTTCGTGTGCCAAATGGAGTTGTTCTCCCACAAGAACCACTCGGCTGATCCTTCTTCAATATGCCCTTCACCAACATGCAGTGTTTCCTTGATTGAATTAGCTCTCACACCAATATTTGCATCTAGAGCCTTTGCATTGAGGGCTATCTGAAAACGGCTGTGGCGCTGAAGTTGCCAGTGAATGTGGAGTTGGTGGCATGTGAAACCCGCATGTGGAGCATTCGTTTGTGTGGGATGCTCTACCAGGTTCATTCCTAGATAATGCACTCAAAGGGCAATAAGAATAGAGTGTGAAAACTGAGTTTCCTTGAGAGCTGCTTGGAAGCCTGATGGTGTGTGAAGTTAGTTAGCCAAATGGAGTTGTACTCCCACAAGAACCACTCGGCTGATCCTTCTTCAATATGCCCTTCACCAACATGCAGTGATTTCTTGATTGAATTAGCTCTCACACCAATATTTGCATCTAGAGCCTTTGCATTGAGGGCTATCTGAAAACGGCTGTGGCGCTGAAGTTGCCTGTGAATGTGGAGTTGGTGGCATGTGAAACCCGCATGTGGAGCATTCATTTGTGTGGGATGCTCTACCAGGTTCATTCCTAGATAATGCACTCAAAGGGCACTAAGCATAGAGTGTGAAAACTGAGTTTCCTTGAGAGCTGGTTGGAAGCCTGATGGTGTGTGAAGCTAGTGAGCCAAATGGAGTTGTTCTCCCACAAGAACCACTCGGCTGATCCTTCTTCAATATGCCCGTCACCAACATGCAGTGTTTCCTTGATTGAATTAGCTCTCACACCAATATTTGCGTCTAGAGCCTTTGCATTGAGGGCTATCTGAAAACGGCTGTGGCGCTGAAGTTGCCTGTGAATGTGGGGTTGGTGGCATGTGAAACCCGCATGTGGAGCATTCGTTTGTGTGGGATGCTCTCCAAGCTTCATTTCAGTCCTAGCCATACAAAGAGCACTAAGCATAGAGTGTGAAAACTGAGTTTCCTTGAGAGCTGCTTGGAAGCCTGATGGTGTGTGAAGTTAGTGAGCCAAATGGAGTTGTTCTCCCACAAGAACCACTCGGCTGATCCTTCTTCAATATGCCCTTCACCAACATGCAGTGTTTCCTTGATTGAATTAGCTCTCACACCAATATTTGCGTCTAGAGCCTTTGCATTGAGGGCTATCTGAAAACGGCTGTGGCGCTGAAGTTGCCTGTGAATGTGGAGTTGGTGGCATGTGAAACCCGCATGTGGAGCATTCGTTTGTGTGGGATGCTCTACCAGGTTCATTCCTAGATAATGCACTCAAAGGGCACTAAGCATAGAGTGTGAAAACTGAGTTTCCTTGAGAGCTGTTTGGAAGCCTGATGGTGTGTGAAGTTAGTGAGCCAAATGGAGTTGTTCTCCCACAAGAACCACTCGGCTGATCCTTCTTCAATATGCCCTTCACCAACATGCAGTGTTTCCTTGATTGAATTAGCTCTCACACCAATATTTGCGTCTAGAGCCTTTACATTGAGGGCTATCTGAAAACGGCTGTGGCGCTGAAGTTGCCTGTGAATGTGGAGTTGGTGGCATGTGAAACCCGCATGTGGAGCATTCGTTTGTGTGGGATGCTCTACCAGGTTCATTTCAGTCCTAGCCATACAAAGGGCACTAAGCATAGAGTGTGAAAACTGAGTTTCCTTGAGAGCTGCTTGGAAGCCTGATGGTGTGTGAAGTTAGTGAGCCAAATGGAGTTGTTCTCCCACAAGAACCACTCGGCTGATCCTTCTTCAATATGCCCTTCACCAACATGCAGTGTTTCCTTGATTGAATTAGCTCTCACACCAATATTTGCGTCTAGAGCCTTTGCATTGAGGGCTATCTGAAAACGGCTGTGGCGCTGAAGTTGCCTGTGAATGTGGAGTTGGTGGCATGTGAAACCCGCATGTGGAGCATTCGTTTGTGTGGGATGCTCTCCAAGCTTCATTTCAGTCCTAGGCACTCATAGGGCACTAAGAATAGAGTGTGAAAACTGAGTTTCCTTGAGAGCTGCTTGGAAGACTGATGGTGTGTGACGTTCGTGTGCCAAATGGAGTTGTTCTCCCACAAGAACCACTCGGCTGATCCTTCTTCAATATGCCCTTCACCAACATGCAGTGTTTCCTTGATTGAATTAGCTCTCACACCAATATTTGCATCTAGAGCCTTTGCATTGAGGGCTATCTGAAAACGGCTGTGGCGCTGAAGTTGCCAGTGAATGTGGAGTTGGTGGCATGTGAAACCCGCATGTGGAGCATTCGTTTGTGTGGGATGCTCTACCAGGTTCATTCCTAGATAATGCACTCAAAGGGCAATAAGAATAGAGTGTGAAAACTGAGTTTCCTTGAGAGCTGCTTGGAAGCCTGATGGTGTGTGAAGTTAGTTAGCCAAATGGAGTTGTTCTCCCACAAGAACCACTCGGCTGATCCTTCTTCAATATGCCCTTCACCAACATGCAGTGATTTCTTGATTGAATTAGCTCTCACACCAATATTTGCATCTAGAGCCTTTGCATTGAGGGCTATCTGAAAACGGCTGTGGCGCTGAAGTTGCCTGTGAATGTGGAGTTGGTGGCATGTGAAACCCGCATGTGGAGCATTCATTTGTGTGGGATGCTCTACCAGGTTCATTCCTAGATAATGCACTCAAAGGGCACTAAGCATAGAGTGTGAAAACTGAGTTTCCTTGAGAGCTGTTTGGAAGCCTGATGGTGTGTGAAGTTAGTGAGCCAAATGGAGTTGTTCTCCCACAAGAACCACTCGGCTGATCCTTCTTCAATATGCCCTTCACCAACATGCAGTGTTTCCTTGATTGAATTAGCTCTCACACCAATATTTGCGTCTAGAGCCTTTGCATTGAGGGCTATCTGAAAACGGCTGTGGCGCTGAAGTTGCCTGTGAATGTGGAGTTGGTGGCATGTGAAACCCGCATGTGGAGCATTCGTTTGTGTGGGATGCTCTCCAAGCTTCATTTCAGTCCTAGCCATACAAAGAGCACTAAGCATAGAGTGTGAAAACTGAGTTTCCTTGAGAGCTGCTTGGAAGCCTGATGGTGTGTGAAGTTAGTGAGCCAAATGGAGTTGTTCTCCCACAAGAACCACTCGGCTGATCCTTCTTCAATATGCCCTTCACCAACATGCAGTGTTTCCTTGATTGAATTAGCTCTCACACCAATATTTGCGTCTAGAGCCTTTGCATTGAGGGCTATCTGAAAACGGCTGTGGCGCTGAAGTTGCCTGTGAATGTGGAGTTGGTGGCATGTGAAACCCGCATGTGGAGCATTCGTTTGTGTGGGATGCTCTACCAGGTTCATTCCTAGATAATGCACTCAAAGGGCACTAAGCATAGAGTGTGAAAACTGAGTTTCCTTGAGAGCTGTTTGGAAGCCTGATGGTGTGTGAAGTTAGTGAGCCAAATGGAGTTGTTCTCCCACAAGAACCACTCGGCTGATCCTTCTTCAATATGCCCTTCACCAACATGCAGTGTTTCCTTGATTGAATTAGCTCTCACACCAATATTTGCGTCTAGAGCCTGTGCATTGAGGGCTATCTGAAAACGGCTGTGGCGCTGAAGTTGCCTGTGAATGTGGAGTTGGTGGCATGTGAAACCCGCATGTGGAGCATTCGTTTATGTGGGATGCTCTCCAAGCTTCATTTCAGTCCTAGGCACTCATAGGGCACTAAGAATAGAGTGTGAAAACTGAGTTTCCTTGAGAGCTGCTTGGAAGCCTGATGGTGTGTGACGTTCGTGTGCCAAATGGAGTTGTTCTCCCACAAGAACCACTCGGCTGATCCTTCTTCAATATGCCCTTCACCAACATGCAGTGTTTCCTTGATTGAATTAGCTCTCACACCAATATTTGCATCTAGAGCCTTTGCATTGAGGGCTATCTGAAAACGGCTGTGGCGCTGAAGTTGCCAGTGAATGTGGAGTTGGTGGCATGTGAAACCCGCATGTGGAGCATTCGTTTGTGTGGGATGCTCTACCAGGTTCATTCATAGATAATGCACTCAAAGGGCAATAAGAATAGAGTGTGAAAACTGAGTTTCCTTGAGAGCTGCTTGGAAGCCTGATGGTGTGTGAAGTTAGTTAGCCAAATGGAGTTGTTCTCCCACAAGAACCACTCGGCTGATCCTTCTTCAATATGCCCTTCACCAACATGCAGTGATTTCTTGATTGAATTAGCTCTCACACCAATATTTGCATCTAGAGCCTTTGCATTGAGGGCTATCTGAAAACGGCTGTGGCGCTGAAGTTGCCTGTGAATGTGGAGTTGGTGGCATGTGAAACCCGCATGTGGAGCATTCATTTGTGTGGGATGCTATACCAGGTTCATTCCTAGATAATGCACTCAAAGGGCACTAAGCATAGAGTGTGAAAACTGAGTTTCCTTGAGAGCTGGTTGGAAGCCTGATGGTGTGTGAAGTTAGTGAGCCAAATGGAGTTGTTCTCCCACAAGAACCACTCGGCTGATCCTTCTTCAATATGCCCTTCACCAACATGCAGTGTTTCCTTGATTGAATTAGCTCTCACACCAATATTTGCATCTAGAGCCTTTGCATTGAGGGCTATCTGAAAACGGCTGTGGCGCTGAAGTTGCCTGTGAATGTGGAGTTGGTGGCATGTGAAACCCGCATGTGGAGCATTCGTTTGTGTGGGATGCTCTCCAAGCTTCATTTCTGTCCTAGCCATACAAAGAGCACTAAGCATAGAGTGTGAAAACTGAGTTTCCTTGAGAGCTGCTTGGAAGCCTGATGGTGTGTGAAGTTAGTGAGCCAAATGGAGTTGTTCTCCCACAAGAACCACTCGGCTGATCCTTCTTCAATATGCCCTTCACCAACATGCAGTGTTTCCTTGATTGAATTAGCTCTCACACCAATATTTGCGTCTAGAGCCTTTGCATTGAGGGCTATCTGAAAACGGCTGTGGCGCTGAAGTTGCCTGTGAATGTGGAGTTGGTGGCATGTGAAACCCGCATGTGGAGCATTCGTTTGTGTGGGATGCTCTACCATGTTCATTCCTAGATAATGCACTCAAAGGGCACTAAGCATAGAGTGTGAAAACTGAGTTTCCTTGAGAGCTGTTTGGAAGCCTGATGGTGTGTGAAGTTAGTGAGCCAAATGGAGTTGTTCTCCCACAAGAACCACTCGGCTGATCCTTCTTCAATATGCCCTTCACCAACATGCAGTGTTTCCTTGATTGAATTAGCTCTCACACCAATATTTGCATCTAGAGCCTTTGCATTGAGGGCTATCTGAAAACGGCTGTGGCGCTGAAGTTGCCTGTGAATGTGGAGTTGGTGGCATGTGAAACCGCATGTGGAGCATTCGTTTGTGTGGGATGCTCTACCATGTTCATTCCTAGATTATGCACTCAAAGGGCACTAAGCATAGAGTGTGAAAACTGAGTTTCCTTGAGAGCTGTTTGGAAGCCTGATGGTGTGTGAAGTTAGTGAGCCAAATGGAGTTGTTCTCCCACAAGAACCACTCGGGCTGATCCTTCTTCAATATGCCCTTCACCAACATGCAGTGTTTCCTTGATTGAATTAGCTCTCACACCAATATTTGCGTCTAGAGCCTTTGCATTGAGGGCTATCTGAAACGGCTGTGGCGCTGAAGTTGCCTGTGAATGTGGAGTTGGTGGCATGTGAAACCCGCATGTGGAGCATTCGTTTGTGTGGGATGCTCTACCAGGTTCATTTCAGGTCCTAGCCATACAAAGGGCACTAAGCATAGAGTGTGAAAACTGAGTTTCCTTGAGAGCTGCTTGGAAGCCTGATGGTGTGTGAAGTTAGTGAGCCAAATGGAGTTGTTCTCCCACAAGAACCACTCGGCTGATCCTTCTTCAATATGCCCTTCACCAACATGCAGTGTTTCCTTGATTGAATTAGCTCTCACACCAATATTTGCGTCTAGAGCCTTTGCATTGAGGGCTATCTGAAAACGGCTGTGGCGCTGAAGTTGCCTGTGAATGTGGAGTTGGTGGCATGTGAAACCCGCATGTGGAGCATTCGTTTATGTGGGATGCTCTCCAAGCTTCATTTCAGTCCTAGGCACTCATAGGGCACTAAGCATAGAGTGTGAAAACTGAGTTTCCTTGAGAGCTGCTTGGAAGCCTGATGGTGTGTGACGTTCGTGTGCCAAATGGAGTTGTTTCTCCCACAAGAACCACTCGGCTGATCCTTCTTCAATATGCCCTTCACCAACATGCAGTGTTTCCTTGATTGAATTAGCTCTCACACCAATATTTGCATCTAGAGCCTTTGCATTGAGGGCTATCTGAAAACGGCTGTGGCGCTGAAGTTGCCAGTGAATGTGGAGTTGGTGGCATGTGAAACCCGCATGTGGAGCATTCGATTGTGTGGGATGCTCTACCAGGTTCATTCCTAGATAATGCACTCAAAGGGCAATAAGAATAGAGTGTGAAAACTGAGTTTCCTTGAGAGCTGCTTGGAAGCCTGATGGTGTGTGAAGTTAGTTAGCCAAATGGAGTTGTTCTCCCACAAGAACCACTCGGCTGATCCTTCTTCAATATGCCCTTCACCAACATGCAGTGATTTCTTGATTGAATTAGCTCTCACACCAATATTTGCATCTAGAGCCTTTGCATTGAGGGCTATCTGAAAACGGCTGTGGCGCTGAAGTTGCCTGTGAATGTGGAGGTTTGGTGGCATGTGAAACCCGCATGTGGAGCAATCGTTTGTGTGGGATGCTCTACCAGGTTCATTCTTAGATAATGCACTCAAAGGGCACTAAGCATAGAGTGTGAAAAACTGAGTTTCCTTGAGAGCTGCTTGGAAGCCTGATGGTGTGTGAAGTTAGTGAGCCAAATGGAGTTGTTCTCCCACAAGAACCACTCGGCTGATCCTTCTTCAATATGCCCTTCACCAACATGCAGTGTTTCCTTGATTGAATTAGCTCTCACAACCAATATTTGCGTCTAGAGCCTTTGCATTGAGGGCTATCTGGAAAACGGCTGTGGCGCTGAAGTTGCCTGTGAATGTGGAGTTGGTGGCATGTGAAACCCGCATGTGGAGCATTCGTTTGTGTGGGATGCTCTACCAGGTTCATTTCACTCCTAGCCATACAAAGGGCACTAAGCATAGAGTGTGAAAACTGAGTTTTCCTTGATAGCTGCTTGGAAGCCTGATGGTGTGTGAAGTTAGTGAGCCAAATGGAGTTGTTCTCCCCACAAGAACCACTCGGCTGATCCTTCTTCAATATGCCCTTCACCAACATGCAGTGTTTCCTTGATTGAATTAGCTCTCACACCAATATTTGCGTCTAGAGCCTTTGCATTTAAGACTATCTGAAAACGGCTGTGGCGCTGAAGTTGCCTGTGAATGTGGAGTTGGTGGCATGTGAAAACCGCATGTGGAGCATTCGTAAGTGTGGGATGCTCTACCATGTTCATTCCTAGATAATGCACTCAAAGGGCACTAAGCATAGAGTGTGAAAACTGAGTTTCCTTGAGAGCTGCTTGGAAGCCTGATGGTGTGTGAAGTTAGTGAGCCAAATGGAGTTGTTCTCCCACAAGAACCACTCGGCTGATCCTTCTTCAATATGCCCTTCACCAACATGCAGTGTTTCCTTGATTGAATTAGCTCTCACACCCAATATTTGCGTCTAGAGCCTTTGCATTGAGGGCTATCTGAAAACGGCTGTGGCGCTGAAGTTGCCTGTGAATGTGGAGTTGGTGGCATGTGAAACCCGCATGTGGAGCATTCGTTTATGTGGTATGCTCTACCAGGTTCATTCCTAGATAATGCACTCAAAGGGCACTAAGCATAAAGTGTGAAAACTGAGTTTCCTTGAGAGCTGCTTGGAAGCCTGATGGTGTGTGAAGTTAGTGAGCCAAATGGAGTTGTTCTCCCCACAAGAACCACTCGGCTGATCCTTCTTCAATATGCCCTTCACCAACATGCAGTGTTTCCTTGATTGAATTAGCTCTCACACCAATATTTGCGTCTAGAGCCTTTGCAATTGAGGGCTATCTGAAAACGACTGTGGCGCTGAAGTTGCCTGTGAATGTGGAGTTGGTGGCATGTGAAACCCGCAAGTGGAGCATTCATACGTGTGGGATGCTCTACCAGGTTCATTCCTAGATAATGCACTCAAAGGGCAATAAGAATAGAGTGTGAAAACTGAGTTTCCTTGAGAGCTGGTTGCAAGCCTGATGGTGTGTGAAGTTAGTGAGCCAAATGGAGTTGTTCTCCCACAAGAACCACTCGGCTGATCCTTCTTCAATATGCCCTTCACACAACATGCAGTGTTTCCTTGATTGAATTAGCTCTCACACCAATATTTCCGTCTAGAGCCTTTGCATTGAGGGCTATCTGAAAACGACTGTGGCGCTGAAGTTGCCTGTGAATGTGGAGTTGGTGGCATGTGAAACCCGCAAGTGGAGCATTCGTACGTGTGGGATGCTCTACCAGGTTCATTCCTAGATAATGCACTCAAAGGGCACTAAGCATAGAGTGTGAAAACTGAGTTTCCTTGAGAGCTGCTTGGAAGCCTGATGGTGTGTGAAGTTAGTGAGCCAAATGGAGTTGTTCTCCCACAAGAACCACTCGGCTGATCCTTCTTCAATATGCCCTTCACCAACATGCAGTGTTTCCTTGATTGAATTAGCTCTCACACCAATATTTGCGTCTAGAGCCTTTGCATTGAGGGCTATCTGAAAACGGCTGTGGCGCTGAAGTTGCCTGTGAATGTGGAGTTGGTGGCATGTGAAACCCGCATGTGGAGCATTCGTTTGTGTGGGATGCTCTACCAGGTTCATTCCTAGATAAATGCACTCAAAGGGCACTAAGCATAGAGTGTGAAAACTGAGTTTCCTTGAGAGCTGCTTGGAAGCCTGATGGTGTGTGAAGTTAGTTAGCCAAATGGAGTTGTTCTCCCACAAGAACCACTCGGCTGATCCTTCTTCAATATGCCCTTCACCAACATGCAGTGTTTCCTTGATTGAATTAGCTCTCACACCAATATTTGCGTCTAGAGGCTTTGCATTGAGGGCTATCTGAAAACGACTGTGGCACTGAAGTTGCCAGTGAATGTGGAGTTGGTGGCATGTGAAACCCGCAAGTGGAGCATTCGTACATGTGGGATGCTCCTACCATGTTCATTTCCTAGATAATGCACTCAAAGTGCAATAAGAATAGAGTGTGAAAACTGAGTTTCCTTGAGAGCTGCTTGGAAGCCTGATGGTGTGTGAAGTTAGTGAGCCAAATGGAGTTGTTCTCCCACAAGAACCACTCGGCTGATCCTTCTTCAATATGCCCTTCACCAACATGCAGTGTTTCCTTGATTGAATTAGCTCTCACACCAATATTTGCGTCTAGAGGCTTTGCATTGAGGGCTATCTGAAAACGGCTGTGGCGCTGAAGTTGCCTGTGAATGTGGAGTTGGTGGCATGTGAAACCCGCATGTGGAGCATTCGTTTGTGTGGGGATGCTCTACCAGGTTCATTCCTAGATAATGCACTCAAAGGGCACTAAGCATAGAGTGTGAAAACTGAGTTTCCTTGAGAGCTGCTTGGAAGCCTGATGGTGTGTGAAGTTAGTGAGCCAAATGGAGTTGTTCTCCCACAAGAACCACTCGGCTGATCCTTCTTCAATATGCCCTTCACCAACATGCAGTGTTTCCTTGATTGAATTAGCTCTCACACCAATATTTGCGTCTAGAGGCTTTGCATTGAGGGCTATCTGAAAAAGGCTGTGGCGCTGAAGTTGCCTGTGAATGTGGAGTTGGTGGCATGTGAAACCCGCATGTGGAGCATTCGTTTGTGTGGGATGCTCTACCATGTTCATTCCTAGATAATGCACTCAAAGGGCACTAAGCATAAAGTGGGAAAACTGAGTTTCCTTGAGAGCTGCTTGGAAGCCTGATGGTGTGTGAAGTTAGTTAGCCAAATGGAGTTGTTCTCCCACAAGAACCACTCGGCTGATCCTTCTTCAATATGCCCTTCACCAACATGCAGTGTTTCCTTGATTGAATTAGCTCTCACACCAATATTTGCGTCTAGAGCCTTTGCATTGAGGGCTATCTGAAAACGACTGTGGCGCTGAAGTTGCCTGTGAATGTGGAGTTGGTGGCATGTGAAACCCGCAAGTGGAGCATTCGTACGTGTGGGATGCTCCTACCATGTTAATTCCTAGATAATGCACTCAAAGGGCAATAAGAATAGAGTGTGAAAAACTGAGTTTCCTTGAGAGCTGGTTGGAAGCCTGATGGTGTGTGAAGTTAGTGAGGCCAAATGGAGTTGTTCTCACCACAAGAACCACTCGGCTGATCCTTCTTCAATATGCCCTTCACCAACATGCAGTGTTTCCTTGATTGAATTAGCTCTCACACCAATATTTGCGTCTAGAGCCTTTGCATTGAGGGCTATCTGAAACGGCTGTGGCGCTGAAGTTGCCTGTGAATGTGGAGTTGGTGGCATGTGAAACCCGCATGTGGAGCATTCGTTTGTGTGGGATGCTCTACCATGTTCATTCCTAGATAATGCACTCAAAGGGCACTAAGCATAGAGTGTGAAAACTGAGTTTCCTTGAGAGCTGTTTGGAAGCCTGATTGTGTGTGAAGTTAGTGAGCCAAATGGAGTTGTTCTCCCACAAGAACCACTCGGCTGATCCTTCTTCAATATGCCCTTCACCAACATGCAGTGTTTCCTTGATTGAATTAGCTCTCACACCAATATTTGCGTCTAGAGCCTTTGCATTGAGGGCTATCTGAAAACGGCTGTGGCGCTGAAGTTGCCTGTGAATGTGGAGTTGGTGGCATGTGAAACCCGCATGTGGAGCATTCGTTTTGTGTGGGATGCTCTACCAGTTCATTTCAGTCCTAGCCATACAAAGGGCACTAAGAATAGAGTGTGAAACTGAGTTTCCTTGAGAGCTGCTTGGAAGCCTGATGGTGTGTGAAGTTAGTGAGCAAATGGAGTTGTTCTCCCACAAGAACCACTCGGCTGATCCTTCTTCAATATGCCCTTCACCAACATGCAGTGTTTCCTTGATTGAATTAGCTCTCACACCAATATTTGCGTCTAGAGCCTTTGCATTGAGGGCTATCTGAAAACGGCTGTGGCGCTGAAGTTGCCTGTGAATGTGGAGTTGGTGGCATGTGAAACCCGCATGTGGAGCATTCGTTTATGTGGGATGCTCTCCAAACTTCATTTCAGTCTAGGCACTCATAGGGCACTAAGAATAGAGTGTGAAAACTGAGTTTCCTTGAGAGCTGCTTGGAAGCCTGATGGTGTGTGACGTTCGTGTGCCAAATGGAGTTGTTCTCCCACAAGAACCACTCGGCTGATCCTTCTTCAATATGCCCCTTCACCAACATGACAGTGTTTCCTTGATTGAATTAGCTCTCACACCAATATTTGCATCTAGAGCCTTTGCATTGAGGGCTATCTGAAAACGGCTGTGGCGCTGAAGTTGCCAGTGAATGTGGAGTTTGGTGGCATGTGAAACCCGCATGTGGAGCATTCGTTTGTGTGGGATGCTCTACCCAGGTTCATTGCTAGATAATGCACTCAAAGGGCAATAAGAATAGAGTGTGAAAACTGAGTTTCCTTGAGAGCTGCTTGGAAGCCTGATGGTGTGTGAAGTTAGTTAGCCAAATGGAGTTGTTCTCTCCACAAGAACCACTCGGCTGATCCTTCTTCAATATGCCTCTTCACCAACATGCAGTGATTTCTTGATTGAATTAGCTCTCACACCAATATTTTGCATCTAGAGCCCTTTGCATTGAGGGCTATCTGAAAACGGCTGTGTGCGCTGAAGTTGCCTGTGAATGTGGAGTTGGTGGCATGTGAAACCCGCATGTGGAGCATTCATTTGTGTGGGATGCTCTACCATGTTAATTCCTAGATAATGCACTCAAAGGGCACTAAGCATAGAGTGTGAAAACTGAGTTTCCTTGAGAGCTGCTTGGAAGCCTGATGGTGTGTGAAGTTAGTTAAGCCAAATGGAGTTGTTCTCCCACAAGAACCACTCGGCTGAATCCTTCTTCAATATGCCCTTCACCAACATGCAGTGTTTCCTTGATTGAATTAGGCTCTCACACCAATATTTGCGTCTAGAGGCTTTGCATTGAGTGCTATCTGAAAACGGCTGTGGCGCTGAAGTTGCCTGTGAATGTGGAGTTGGTGGCATGTGAAACCCGCATGTGGAGCATTCGTTTGTGTGGGATGCTCTACCAGGTTCATTTCACTCCTAGCCATACAAAGGGCACTAAGCATAGAGTGTGAAAACTGAGTTTCCTTGATAGCTGCTTGGAAGCCTGATGGTGTGTGAAGTTAGTGAGCCAAATGGAGTTGTTCTCCCACAAGAACCACTCGGCTGATCCTTCTTCAATATGCCCTTCACCAACATGCAGTGTTTCCTTGATTGAATTAGCTCTCACACCAATATTTGCGTCTAGAGCCTTTGCATTGAGGCCTATCTGAAAACGGCTGTGGCGCTGAAGTTGCCTGTGAATGTGGAGTTGGTGGCAATGTGAAACCCGCATGTGGAGCATTCGTAAGTGTGGGATGCTCTACCATGTTCATTCCTAGATAATGCACTCAAAGGGCACTAAGCATAGAGTGTAAAAACTGAGTTTCCTTGAGAGCTGCTTGGAAGCCTGATGGTGTGTGAAGTTAGTGAGCCAAAATGGAGTTGTTCTCCCACAAGAACCACTCGGCTGATCCTTCTTCAATATGCCCTTCACCAACATGCAGTGTTTCCTTGATTGAATTAGCTCTCACACCAATATTTTGCGTCTAGAGCCTTTGCATTGAGGGCTATCTGAAAACGGCTGTGGCGCTGAAGTTGCCTGTGAATGTGGAGTTGGTGGCATGTGAAACCCGCATGTGGAGCATTCGTTTATGTGGGATGCTCTACCAGGTTCATTCCTAGATAATGCACTCAAAGGGCACTAAGCATAGAGTGTGAAAACTGAGTTTCCTTGAGAGCTGCTTGGAAGCCTGATGGTTGTGTGAAGTTAGTGAGCCAAATGGAGTTGTTCTCCCACAAGAACCACTCGGCTGATCCTTCTTCAAATGCCCTTCACCAACATGCAGTGTTTCCTTGATTGAATTAGCTCTCACACCAATATTTGCGTCTAGAGCCTTTGCATTGAGGGCTATCTGAAAACGGCTGTGGCGCTGAAGTTGCCTGTGAATGTGGAGTTGGTGGCATGTGAAACCCGCATGTGGAGCATTCGTTTGTGAGGGATGCTCTACCAGGTTCATTCCTAGATAATGCACTCAAAGGGCACTAAGCATAGAGTGTGAAAACTGAGTTTCCTTGAGAGCTGTTTGGAAGCCTGATGGTGTGTGAAGTTAGTGAGCCAAATGGAGTTGTTCTCCCCACAAGAACCACTCGGCTGATCCTTCTTCAATATGCCCTTCACCAACATGCAGTGTTTCCTTGATTGAATTAGCTCTCACACCAATATTTGCGTCTAGAGGCTTTGCATTGAGGGCTATCTGAAAACGGCTGTGGCGCTGAAGTTGCCTGTGAATGTGGAGTTGGTGGCATGTGAAACCCGCATGTGGAGCATTCGTTTGTGTGGGATGCTCTACCAGGTTCATTTCAGTCCTAGCCATACAAAGGGCACTAAGCATAGAGTGTGAAAACTGAGTTTCCTTGAGAGCTGCTTGGAAGCCTGATGGTGTGTGAAGTTAGTGAGCCAAATGGAGTTGTTCTCCCACAAGAACCACTCGGCTGATCCTTCTTCAATATGCCCTTCACCAACATGCAGTGTTTCCTTGATTGAATTAGCTCTCACACCAATATTTGCGTCTAGAGCCTTTGCATTGAGGGCTATCTGAAAACGGCTGTGGCGCTGAAGTTGCCTGTGAATGTGGAGTTGGTGGCATGTGAAACCCGCATGTGGAGCATTCGTTTATGTGGGATGCTCTACCAGGTTCATTCCTAGATAATGCACTCAAAGGGCACTAAGAATAGAGTGTGAAAACTGAGTTTCCTTGAGAGCTGCTTGGAAGCCTGATGGTGTGTGACGTTCGTGTGCCAAATGGAGTTGTTCTCCACAAGAACCACTCGGCTGATCCTTCTTCAATATGCCCTTCACCAACATGCAGTGTTTCCTTGATTGAATTAGCTCTCACACCAATATTTGCGTCTAGAGGCTTTGCATTGAGGGCTATCTGAAAAACGGCTGTGGCGCTGAAGTTGCCAGTGAATGTGGAGTTGGTGGCATGTGAAACCCGCATGTGGAGCATTCGTTTGTGTGGGATGCTCTACCAGGTTCATTCCTAGATAATGCACTCAAAGGGCAATAAGAATAGAGTGTGAAAACTGAGTTTCCTTGAGAGCTGCTTGGAAGCCTGATGGTGTGTGAAGTTAGTTAGCCAAATGGAGTTGTTCTCCCACAAGAACCACTCGGCTGATCCTTCTTCAATATGCCCTTCACCAACATGCAGTGTTTCCTTGATTGAATTAGCTCTCACACCAATATTTGCGTCTAGAGCCTTTGCATTGAGGGCTATCTGAAAACGACTGTGGCACTGAAGTTGCCAGTGAATGTGGAGTTGGTGGCATGTGAAACCCGCATGTGGAGCATTCGTACATGTGGGATGCTCTACCATGTTCATTCCTAGATAATGCACTCA